>NC_135908.1:2732071-3039966 GCF_964194155.1 Cetorhinus maximus
CACGCCCCCTCCCTCTCCCCCAAACGCCCTCTCCCCCTCCCCCATATGCCCTCTCCAGGTAGCTGGACAAGCCTGGGTTAGATCTCTCAGATAACTTGTCTCCTTGCCAATGTGTACAGCTTGGTGAGGTCGGGCTGCATGACTGAGTGATGTGTGTCAGAAAAGTAGTCATTTTCTAGAAGCAAAACAGAAAATGCTGAGAAAACTCAGCAGCTCAGGCAGCAGGTCTGGAGGGAGAGAGAGGGAGATGGAGTTAACAATTCAGGTCAATGACCTTTCATCACTTTCTGGTCTTGTGCTTTGAACCTGGTTCTGAGCGACTTTCCTTCATGTAGATGTCGCCACTCAGAGCTTCAGTAATAAATCATTTCTACGTTCACATTGCTTGTAGGCTAATATTCAGAATCCCATTTCAAGGCGTTTGTATATGTCCAACTTTTGATTAAACTTTATAAACCACTCACCATCCCGACTTGGAAATATATCGGCCGTTCCTTCACTGTCGCTGGGTCAAAATCCTGGAACTCCCTCCCTAACAGCACTGTGGGTGTATCTACACCACATGGACTGCAGCGGCTCAAGAAGGCAGCTCATCACCACCTTCTCAAGGGCAATTAGGGATGGGCAATAAATGCTGGCCCAGCCAGCGAGGCCCACATCCCATGAAAGAATAAAAAAAATTGTCGTCAGTCTCTCTTTCTGCCTCTTTCACTTTCTCATTGTCTCCCTCTCGTTACTGCTCCTCTTTGTGTCTTTCTCCTTTCTTTTGCCTTCCTACTTCTTCCGTCTCTCTGTTTTCCACCCATGTCTCCCCCTCCCTCTCACCTCCCCCTCTTTTATCTATCTGTCACACTTGCACTCTCTGTTTCCCTATCTCTCTTTGCTTCTCTTCCCTCGTTCTTGTTTTCTTCATTTTCCTCTTTCTCTGTCACGCTCTTTCCACATTTGATCGTCTCACACATATTGATACATTCTGCTTGTTTTCTTGTCAAACCAGCAACAAGAATGATGAAGACCCAATGTCATTTGAAGGTCATCCTCCCTTACAGATAGAAGGTAAGTGTTTATATTTTACATAAGAGATTCCTTAAGGGGAAATTTGAGTTACTGGTATAAATATATTTCCCCTTTTAAAATATATGCACTGTTGCTTCTCTGAAAGTCCTTTGAGTTGGGAATTGATGACGATTAATCATTTTTCGTCAATGACTGGTTATAACTCTTTGCAGGAATGCCAATATAATGTGTGCGCACATTACACCTGTTTCAGCTAAACAAAATAAGGGCCATCCATTTGCTGACTCATTCCTCATGGCAGTGCCTTGGCCAATTAGGGTTAAGCTGGCTGGTTCAAATTTCAAACCATGCTTGGCAGTTAACTGTCAGTCACCATCACTGGTGCATTCTCCATGGCAATGCCTCTACCAATCAGAGTCCACTTGCCAACCAATCAGCACTCTCTTCACATACAGTATAAATTGTTGTTTCCCCCTTATATTGGTATTCTTGTGAAGTGTCCTGATGAGTGCAAGATGAAAAGCTTCGACATGTCTTTTTTTCAGCAACACTCAAGTTCTGTCCGACCAAACGGCCATTGTAACTCCCTGGAAAATAATTAATGACAACTAGCACAGAAGAAAGAATGAACTTGCATTTATTTAGCATCCTTCAAGTCTTCAGAATGATCTAAAGCACTTCGCAGCCAGTGAGTTATATTTGACAGGTAGTCACTGTTGGAATATTCACATAGCCAGCCTCCTCAAACAGCAACAGGTTAAGTGATCAGATAATCTGTTTTTCTTTGCGTGATGTTGGTTGAGGGCCTGGGGATAACTTCCCTGCTCTTCCTCCAATAGTGCTATGGGATCTTTTATGTCCACCTGAGAGGTTTAACATCTCACCTGAAAGACAGCACCTCTGACAGTGCAGCACTCCCCCAACTGGGAGGGCCAGCCTGGGTTTTGTGCTCATGCCTCTGGAATGGGATTTGAACCCATGACCTTCTGACTCCAAAGCAAGGGTGTTGCCTATTGAGCTGCGGCCGACAGGTGGTGTAAATGCTTGAAGCAGCCTGCACCCCTGTTTCTCTGAGATGGACCCAACCTCCAAACCCCCCCCACCAGCTCTCCAGTGGATCCCTGGCTTGTTGGAAGTTGCAGTCAGGCAGCCAGCAGCAGTGAGACTGCAGGATGTGCAAAAGCACCAAAGCGGTGGGCAGGCTGAAAAACCCAACTCGAGAATTATTGTGGCAACAAGAGTTACCTGGTCATTATTATCACATTGTTGTTTGTGGGAGCTTGCTGTGCACAAATTGGTGGCTGTGCTTCCTACGCTTTAAAAACAATGTAGCTCATTGACTGTAAAGCACTTTGGGATGTCCTGAGGTCATGAAAGGCGCTATATAAATGTATGTATTTATTCTATTCAATGAATAGACATTTTTTCATAAAACTGGATAGGATGATTTTCTCCTATTAAAAAGCTGCGGATTTTATTTTTTAAAAATGCGTTTCCACACCTTTCCCTCCCTTGCTTTCTTGTTACTTTGGTAGTGATCCAATGTTACCTGTCATGGCCAGTGTTACCCTATTGGACTTTAATCAACCAAGTTCTTCAGCCTCTGGGGCTGTTGGTATTAAGTTGCTGCTGTTGCCTGAAAGTGTCAGCAGGTGGCAGCAATAGCTCAGCTTTCACTCACACTATTTCCAGAATATCTGTGTGTGTGTGTGTGTGTGTGTGTGTGAGGTTCCAGGCTTTGAGCTCAGGTTTGTTGTTATCATTCCTATCTGTATCTGTCCAGGAATCTGAGGAAAACTTTAAGTTGTACTGTAACAATCTATTTTACTTTCCCCCCCTCCCGGTTCAACCCCAACTCCCAAGACGTGAGCACAAAACTTTCACTCTCTCCCCACCCCTCACCCCGACTTCCTTTCCCTCTTGCTCTCTCTCCCACTCTCCCTTCACTCTCTTTTCCCTCCTTCACCTTCCCTTGCTAAAAGGAATATCCAGATTGGACTCAGCAGCGGCTACGAGAGCCACTTCTACCAATAGTGCCGTGGGGATCTTTGAGGTTTACCCGAGGGTGGATGGGACCTCAGTTTAGCCTCTCCTGCCCCAGCCACACAGTGACCAACACTCCGAGTCATTACCGGTTTTAAAAGCAAGCCCCATCGCCGTGGGGGTAAACTCATTGTCTGGACCAGAATAGCAAAGCTGTGAAAATCAGCTGGAAATGCTGTTGGTCTAGCCTCCCCCCTGGACAAGGTCAACCTTTAAATGCAGCATCAATACTCACTCCCTACTCCAGAACTCGCTTCATCCGATTCAGGGTCACAGGGAGACAGTGCCTATGGGCATGAGGTCGGGTACACCCAGGACAGGGGGCCACAGTCCATCACAGGGCGCACGCTCACTCCGGGGGTGGTGGGGGCGCAATTTACCACAGCCCATCCATCTCACCAGCACGTCTTTGGACAGAGGGAGGGAACCAGAGCCCCATGGTAACCCACAGGGGGAACTCCACACGGACAGATAGCCGAGGTCAGAATCGAACCCGGATCCCTGGAGCTGTGAGGCAGCAGCGCTGACCACTGTGCTGCCCGGCCGGACGAGGCAATCAATCGAGGCAATTTCTAATCGAGTTGCCCAGTTCATTTCTACAGGTGAAGAATGAGAGGGGATCTTATTGTAACACACAGGGTTCTTGAGGGGGCTTGACAGAGTGAATGCTGCGGAGGAGATTCCCGCTCATGGAGGAATCCGGGGGCACGGTTTAAAAGTAAGTGGGGGGGCCCCCCGTTTAAGACCGAAATGAGGAGGAATTTCTTCTCTGAGGTTCATTAGTGTTTGGAGTTCACTACCCCAGTGGATGCTGGGTCACTCAATATACTCCAGGCTGAGTTAGACAGATTTTGGATTGACAGAGGAGTCGAGGATTATGGGGAACAGGCAGGAAAGTGGAGTTAAGGCCACAATCAGATCAGCCACGATCTTATTGAATGGCAGAGCAGGCTCGATGGGCCGAATGGCCTACTCCTGCTCCTATTTATAATGATCGCGTTGTCGAATCGGGTTTCAGTTAACAGCCTCTGACTATAGGAGCAAAGCTTGCGAGATGTTAAGAGAGAGACTTAGAGGGGAGATACAGAGAAACTATTCCCACTAATTGAGGAGACCAGGACTAAGTCATTGTCAAAATGTTAGAGCCAGACCTTTCACTGAAATTAGGGAATCCTTCTATACACACAGGCTGCCAGGAGCCGGGAATTCTTTTCCATAAATGATAATTGTTGCTGGATCAATTATTAATTTAAAACTGGGACTGATAGATTTTTGTTTTCCAAGTCATTAAGGCAAAGGTGGGTATAGGGAGTGAAGTTGCAGATCAGCTGTGATCTCGCTGAGTGGCCAAAGAGTCTCGAGGGGCTGAATGGCCTCCTCCTGTTGCTGTGCCTTTCCATTGTTGTGTGTTATGTGTTTAGAGTATGATCCATATCTTTATCATATTTTGCAGATAAGGGGATGCAGACAATTCACCTGAATGACCAAAAGCATTTCGCTGCCTCCACAAACAGGTACGCGGAATAACCCAGATTGGACTGAGTGAGAGGATTCACATATTCCTGTCTTCAAGGAGAGAGGTTGCTGTGTGATAGAGATCACAGGAAAAATAAAATGTTAACACCACACCCCTCACTGTAACTCTCTGATATACCCCACACCCCCTCACTGTAACACTCGGATATACCCCACACCCCTCACTGTAACACTCGAATATACCCCACACCCCTCACTGTAACACTCTGATATACCCCACACCCCTCACTGTAACACTCTGATATACCCCGCACCCCTCACTGTAACACTCTGATATACCCCACACCCCACACTGTAACACTCTGATATACCTCACACCCCTCACAGTAACACTCTGATATATCCCACACCCCTCACTGTAACACTCTGATATATCCCACACCCCTCACTGTAACACTCGAATATACCCCACACCCCTCACTGTAACACTCTGATATACCCCACATCCCTCACTGTAACACTCTGATATATCCGACATCCCTCACTGTAACACTCTGATATACCCCACACCCCTCACTGTAACACTCGGATATATCCCACATCCCTCACTGTAACACTCTGATATACACCACACCCCGCACTGTAACACTCTGATATACCCCACACCCCTCACTGTAACACTCTGATATACCCCACACCCCTCACTGTAACACTCTGATATATCCCACACCCCTCACTGTAACACTCGAATATACCCCACACCCCACACTGCAACACTCTGATATACGCCACACCCCTCAATGGAACACTCGGATATACCCCACATCCCTCACTGTAACACTCTGATACACCCCACACCCCTCAATGTAACAATCTGACATAGCCCACACCTCTCACTGTAACACTCTGATATACCCCACACGCCTCAAAGTAACACTGATATACCCCACACCCCTCACTGTAACACTGATATACCCCACACCCCTCACTGTAACACCCAGATACACCCATCACACTATCACTGATATACCCCACACCCCTCATTGTAACACTCTGATATAGCCCACACCCCTCACTGTAACACTCTGATATACCCCACACCCCTCACTGTAACACTCTGATATATCCCAGACCCCTCACTGTAACAGTCTGATATACCCCAAACCCCTCACTGTAACACTCTGATATACCCCAAACTCCTCACTGTAACACTCTGTTATATCCCACACCACTCACTGTAACGCTCTGATATATCCCACACCCCTCACTGTAACACTCTGATATACCCCACACCCCTCACTGTAACGCTCCGATATATCCCACACCTCTCACTGGAACACTCTGATATAACCCACACCCCTCACTGTAACACTCTGATATATCCCACACCTCTCACTGTAACACTCTGATATAACCCACACCCCTCACTGGAACACTCTGATATATCCCACACCCCTCACTGTAACACTCCGATATATCCCACACCCCTCACTGTAACACTCCGATATATCCCACACCTCTCACTGGAACACTCTGATATACTCCACACCCCTCACTGTCACACTCTGATATATCCCACACCAACTCACTGTAACACTCCGATATATCCGACACCCCTCAATGGAACAATCTGATATATCCCACACCCCTCAATGTAACACTCCGATATATCCCACACCCCTCACTGGAACACTCTGATATACCCCACACCCCCTGACTGCAACACTCTGATATATCCCACAACCATCAATGTAACACTCCGATATATCCCACACCCCTCACTGTAACACTCTGATATACCTCACACCCCTCAATGTAACACTCCGATATATCCCACACCCCTCACTGTAACACTCTGATATATCCCACACCCCCTCACTGGAACAATGATATATCCCACACCCCTCAATGGAACACTCTGATATATTCCACACCCCTCACTGTAACACTGATATACCCCACACCCCTCACTGTAAAACTATGATATACCCCACAGCACTCACTGTAACACTCTGATATACCCCACACTCATCACTGTAACACTCTGATATATCCCACACCCTTCACTGTAACACACTGATATACCCCACACCCCTCACTGTAACACTCTGATATACCCCACACCCCTCACTGTAACACTCTGATATACCCCACACCCCTCACAGTAACACTGATACACCCGACACCCCTCACTGTAACACTCTGATATACCCCACACCCCTCACAGTAACACTGATATACCCCACAACCCTCACTGTAACACTCTGATATAACCCACACCCCTCACTGTAACACTCTGATACACCCCACACCCCTCACTGTAACACTGATATACCCCACACCCCTCACTGTAACACTCTGATATACCCCACACCCCTCACTGTAACAGTCTGATATACCCCACACCCCTTACTGTAACACTCTGATATATCCCACATCCCTCACTGTAACGCTCTGATATATCCCACACCCTTCACTGTAACACTCTGATGTACCCCACACCCCTCACTGTAACACTCCGATATTCCCCACACCCTCTCACTGTAACACTCCGATATATCCCACACCCTTCACTGTAACACGCCGATATTTCCCACACCCCTCACTGTAACACTCCGATATACCCCACACCCCTCACTGTAACCCTCTGATATATCCCACACCCCTCACTGTAACACTCTGATATATCCCACACCCCTCACTGTAACACTCTGATATATCCCACACCCCACACTGTAACACTCTGATATATTCCACACCCCTCACCTTAACACTCTGATATATCCCACACCCCTCACTGTAACACTCTGATATATCCCACACCCCTCACTGTAACACTCTGATATACCACACACCCCTCACTGTAACACTCTGATATATCCCACACCCCCTCACTGTAACACTCCGATATATGCCTCACCCCTCACTGTAATACTCTGATATACCCCACACGCCCTCACTGCAACACGCTGATATACACCAGACCTCTCACCGTAACACTCTGATATACCCCAGACCTCTTACTGTAACAATCGGATATATCCCACACACCTCACTGTAATATTCTGATATAAACCACACCCCTCACTGTAACACTCTGATATATCCCACACCCCTCACTGTAACACTCCAATTTATCCCACACCCCTCCTGTAACTCTCTGATATATCCCACACCCCCTCACTGGAACACTCTGATATATCCTACACCCCTCAATGGAACACGCTGATATGTCCCACACCACTCACTGTAACACTGATATAGCCAACACCCCTCACTGTAAAACTCTGATATAGCCCACACCCCTCACTGTAACACTCTGATATACCTCACACCCTTCACTGTAACACTCTGATATATCCCACACCCCTCACTGTAACACTCTGATATATCCCACACCCTTCACTGTAACACTCTGATATACCCCACACCCCTCACTGTAACACTCTGATATACCCCACACCCCTCACTGTAACACTCTGATACACCCCACACCCCTCACAGTAACACTGATATACCCCACAACCCTCACTGTAACACTCTGATATATCCCACACCCCTCACTGTAACATTCTGATATATCCCACACCCCACTGTAATACTCTGACATATCCCACACCCCTCACTGTAACACTCTGATATATCCCACTACCCTCACTGTAACACTCTGATATATCCCACACCCCTCACTGTAACACTCTGATATATCCCACACCAGTCACTGTAACACTCTGATATATCCGACACCCCTCACAGTAACACTCTGATATATCCCACACCCCCTCACTGTAACACTCTGATATATCCCACACCCCTCACTGTAACGCTCTGATATATCCCACACCCCTCACTGTAACAGTCTGATATATCCCACACCCCTCACTGTAACACTCTGATATATCCCACACCCCTCACTGTAACACTCTGATATATCCCACACCCCTCACTGTAAAACTCTGATATACCCCACACCCCTCACTGTAACACTCTCATATGCCCTACACCCCTCACTGTAACACTCTGATATACCCCACACCCTTCACTGTAACACTCTGATATAGCCCACACCCCTCACTGTAACAATCTGACATACCCCACACCCCTCACTGTAACACTCTGATACACCCCACACCCCTCACTGTGACACTGATATACCCCACAACCCTTACTGTAACACTCTGATATACCCCACACGCCTCAAAGTAACACTGATTTACCCCACACCCCTCACTGTAACACTCTGATATACCCCACACCCCTCACTGTAACACCCTGATACACCCCTCACAGTAACACTGATATACCCCACACCCCTCACTGTAACACTCTGATATAGCCCACACCCCTCACTGTAACACTCTGATATACACCACACCCCTCACTGTAACACTCTGATATATCCCAGACCCCTCACTGTAACAGTCTGATATACCCCAATCTCCTCACTGTAACACTCTGATATATCCCACACCCCTCACTGTAACGCTCTGATATATTCCACACCCCTCACTGTAACACTCTGATATATCCCACACCCCTCACTGTAACACTCTGATATACCCCACACACCTCACTGTAACACTCTGATATATCCCAGACCCCTCACTGTAACAGTCTGATATACCCCAATCTCCTCACTGTAACACTCTGATATATCCTACACCCCTCAATGGAACACTCTGATATGTCCCGCACCCCTCACTGTAACACTGATATCGCCAACACCCCTCACTGTAAAACTCTGATATAGCCCACACCCCTCACACTAACACTCTGATATACACCACACCCTTCACTGTAACACTCTGATATATCCCACACCCCTCACTTTAACACTCTGATATACCCCACACCCCTCACTGTAACTCTCTGATATATCCCACACCCCTCACTGTAACACTCTGATATATCCCACACCCTTCACTGTAACACTCTTATATACCCCACACCCCTCACTGTAACACTCTGATATACCCCACACCCCTCACCGTAACACACTGATACACCCCACACCCCTCACTGTAACACTGATATACCCCACACCCCTCACTTTAACACTCTGATATAACCCACACCCCTCACTGTAACACTCTGATATACCCCACACACCTCACTGTAAAACTCTGATACACCCCACACCCCTCACTGTAACACTGATATACCACACACCCCTCACATTAACACTCTGATATACCCCACACCCCTCACTGTAACACTCTGATACATCCCACACCCCTCACTGTAACACTCTGATATATCCCACACCCTTCACTGTAACACTCTGATATACCCCACACCCCTCACTGTAACACTCTGATATATCCCAGACCCCTCACTGTAACAGTCTGATATACCCCAATCTCCTCACTGTAACACTCTGATATATCCCACACCCCTCACTGTAACGCTCTGATATATTCCACACCCCTCACTGTAACACTCTGATATATCCCACACCCCTCACTGTAACACTCTGATATACCCCACACACCTCACTGTAACTCTCTGATATACCCCACACCCCTCACTGTAACACTCTGATATACCCCACACCCCTCACAGTAACACTCTGATATACCCCACAGACCTCACTGTAACACTCTGATATACCCCACACCCCTCACTGTAACACTCTGATCTCCCCCACACCCCTCACTGTAACACTCTGATATATCCCACACCCCTCACTGTAATACTCTGATATCCCCCACACCCCTCACTGTAACACTCTGATATACCCCAGACCCCTCACTGTAACACTGATATATCCCACACCCCTCACTGTAACACTCTGATATACCCCACACCCCTCACTGTGGCACTCTGATATACCCCACACCCCTCACTGTAACACTCTGATATATCCCACACCCCTCACTGTAACACTCTGATATACCCCACACCCCTCACTGTAACACTCTGATATATCCCACACCCCTCAATGTAACACTCTGATATACCCCACAGCCCTCACTGTAAGACTCTGATATATCACACACCCCTCACTATAACACTCTGATATACCCCTCACCACTCACTGTAACACTCTGATATATCCCACACCCTTCACTGAAAAACTCTGATATACCCACACTCCTCGCTGTTACACCCTGATATATACCACACCCTCTCACTGTAACACTCCGATATATCCCAAAACCCTCACTGTAACACGCCGATATATCCCACACCCCTCACTGGCACACTCCGATATATCCCACACCCCCTCACTCTTACACTCCGATATAACCCACACCCCTCACTGTAAGACTCCGATATATCCCACACCTCTCACTGGAACACTCTGATATACTCCACACCCCTCACTGGAACACTCTGATATATGCCACACCCCTCACTGGAACACTCTGATATATCCCACACCCCTCACTGTAACACTCCGATATATCCCACACCCCTCACTGGAACACTCTGATATATCCCACACCCCCTCACTGTAATACGCCGATATATCCCACACCCCTCACTGTAATACTCTGATATATGCCACACCCCCTCACTGTAATATGCCGATATATCCCACACCTCTCACTGTAACACTCTGATATACCCCACACCCCTTACTTTAACATATCTGATATAACCCACACCCCTCACTGTAATACTCTGATATACCCCACACCCCTCACTGTAACACTCTGATATATCCCACAACCCTCACTGTAACACTCTGATATATCCCACACCCCTCACTGTGACACTCCGATATATCCCACACCCCTCACTCTAACACTCCGATATATCCCACACCCCTCCTGTAACTTTCTGATATATCCCACACCCCTCAATGGAACACTCTGATATACCCCACACCCCTCACTGTAACACTGATATACCCCACACCCCTCACTGTAAAACTCTGATATACCCCACACCCCTCACTGTAATACTCTGATATGCCCAAAAACCCTCACTGTAACACTCCGATATATCCCACACCCCTCACTGTAACAATCTGATATACCCCACACCCCTCATAGTAACTCTGATATTCCCCACACCCCTCTCTGTAACACTCAGATACACCCCACACCCCTCACAGTAACACTGATATATCCCACACCGCTCACTGTAACACTCTGATATACCCCACACCCCTCACTGTAACTCTCTGATATACCCCACACCCCTCACTGTAACACTCTGATATATCCCACACCCCTCACTGTAACACTCTGATATATCCCACACCCCTCACTGTAACACTCTGATGTATCCCAGACCCCTCACTGTAACACTCTGATATACCCCAAACCCCTCACTGTAACACTCTGATATATCCCACAACCCTCATTGTAACACTCTGATATACCCCACACCCCTCACTGTTTCACTCTGATATACCCCACACCTCTCACTGTCACACTCTGATATATCCCACACCCCTCACTGTAACACTCTGATATACCCCACACCCCTCACTGTTTCACTCTGATATACCCCACACCTCTCACTGTCACACTCTGATATATCCCACACCCCTCACTGTAACACTCTGATATACCCCACACCCCTCACTGTAACACTGATATACCCCACACCCCTCACTGTAAAACTCTGATATACCCCACACCCCTCACTGTAATACTCTGATATGCCCAAAAACCCTCACTGTAACACTCCGATATATCCCACACCCTTCACTGTAACACTCTGATATACCCCACACCCCTCACTGTAACAATCTGATATACCCCACACCCCTCATAGTAACTCTGATATTCCCCACACCCCTCTCTGTAACACTCAGATACACCCCACACCCCTCACAGTAACACTGATATATCCCACACCGCTCACTGTAACACTCTGATATACCCCACACCCCTCACTGTAACTCTCTGATATACCCCACACCCCTCACTGTAACACTCTGATATATCCCACACCCCTCACTGTAACACTCTGATGTATCCCAGACCCCTCACTGTAACACTCTGATATACCCCAAACCCCTCACTGTAACACTCTGATATATCCCACAACCCTCATTGTAACACTCTGATATACCCCACACCCCTCACAGTAACACTCTGATATACCCCACAGACCTCACTGTAACACTCTGATATACCCCACACCCCTCACTGTAACACTCTGATCTACCCCACACCCCTCACTGTAACACTCTGATATATCCCACACCCCTCACTGTAATACTCTGATATCCCCCACACCCCTCACTGTAACACTTTGATATACCCCAGACCCCTCACTGTAACACTCTGATATATCCCACACCCCTCACTGTAACACTCTGATATACCCCACACCCCTCACTGTGACACTCTGATATACCCCACACCCCTCACTGTAACACTCTGATATATCCCACACCCCTCAATGTAACACTCTGATATACCCCACAGCCCTCACTGTAAGACTCTGATATATCACACACCCCTCACTATAACACTCTGATATACCCCTCACCACTCACTGTAACACTCTGATATATCCCACACCCCTCACTGAAAAACTCTGATATACCCCACACTCCTCGCTGTAACACCCTGATATATACCACACCCTCTCACTGTAACACTCCGATATATCCCAATACCCTCACTGTAACACGCCGATATATCCCACACCCCTCACTGGCACACTCCGATATATCCCACACCCCCTCACTCTTACACTCCGATATAACCCACACCCCTCAGTGTAAGACTCCGATATATCCCACACCTCTCACTGGAACACTCTGATATACTCCACACCCCTCACTTTAACACTCTGATATATCCCACACCCCTCACTGGAACACTCTGATATATCCCACACCCCTCACTGTAACACTCCGATATATCCCACACCCCTCACTGGAACACTCTGATATATCCCACACCCCCTCACTGTAATACGCCGATATATCCCACACCCCTCACTGTAATACTCTGATATATGCCACACCCCCTCACTGTAATACGCCGATATATCCCACACCTCTCACTGTAACACTCTGATATACCCCACACCCCTTACTGTAACATATCTGATATAACCCACACCCCTCACTGTAATACTCTGATATACCCCACACCCCTCACTGTAACACTCTGATATATCCCACAACCCTCACTGTAACACTCTGATATATCCCACACCCCTCACTGTGACACTCCGATATATCCCACACCCCTCACTCTAACACTCCGATATATCCCACACCCCTCCTGTAACTTTCTGATATATCCCACACCCCCTCACTGGAACACTCTGATATATCCCACACCCCTCAATGGAACACTCTGATATACCCCACACCCCTCACTGTAACACTGATATACCCCACACCCCTCACTGTAAAACTCTGATATACCCCACACCCCTCACTGTAATACTCTGATATGCCCCAAAACCCTCACTGTAACACTCCGATATATTCCACACCCTTCACTGTAACACTCTGATATACCCCACACCCCTCACTGTAACAATCTGATATACCCCACACCCCTCACTATAACACTCTGTTACACCCCACACCCCTCTCATTAACACTGATATACACCACACCCCTCACTGTAATACTCTGATATACCCCACACGCCTCACAGTAACACTGATATACCCCACACCCCTCACTGTAATACTCTGATATACCCCACACCCCTCACTGTAACACTCTGATACACCCCACACCCCTCATAGTAACTCTGATATTCCCCACACCTCTCTCTGTAACACTCTGATACACCCCACACCCCTCACACTGACACTGATATATCCCACACCCCTCACTGTAACTCTCTGATATACCCCACACCCCTCACTGTAACTCTCTGATATATCCCACAACCCTCATTGTAACGCTCTGATATATCCCACACCGCTCACTGTAACACTCTGATATATCCCACACCCCTCACTGTAACACTCTGATATACCCCACACCCCTCACTTTAACTCTCTGATATACCCCACACCCCTCACTGTAACACTCTGATATACCCCACACCCCTCACAGTAACACTCTGATATACCCCACACCCCTCACTGTTACACTCTGATATACCCCACACCTCTCACTGTAACACTCAGATACATCCCACACCCCTCACTGTAACACTCTGATATACCCCACACCCCTCAATGTAACACTCTGATATATCCCACACCCCTCACTTTAACGCTCTGATATACCCCACACCCCTCAATGTAACACTCCGACATATCCCATACCCGTCACTGTAACACTCCGATTTATCCCACACCCCTCCTGTAACTCTCTGATATATCCCACACCCCCTCACTGGAACACTCTGATATATCCTACACCCCTCAATGGAACACTCTGATATGTCCCGCACCCCTCACTGTAACACTCTGATATGTCCCGCACCCCTCACTGTAACACTGATATAGCCAACACCCCTCACTGTAAAACTCTGATATAGCCCACACCCCTCACCGTAACACACTGATACACCCCACACCCCTCACTGTAACACTGATATACCCCACACTCCTCACTTTAACACTCTGATATAACCCACACCCGTCACTGTAACACTCTGATATACCCCACACCCCTCACTGTAAAACTCTGATATACCCCACACCCCTCACTGTAACACTGATATACCACACACCCCTCACTTTAACACTCTGATATACACAACACCCCTCACTGTAACACTCTGATACATCCCACACCCCTCACTGTAACACTCTGATATATCCCACACCCTTCACAGTAACACTCTGATATACCCCACACCCCTCACTGTAACACTCTGATATACCCCACACCCCTCACTGTAACACTCTGATACACCCCACATCCCTCACAGTAACACTGATATACCCCACAACCCTCACTGTAACACTCTGATATAACCCACACCCCTCACTGTAACACTTTGATATATCCCACACCCCACTGTAATACTCTGACATATCCCACACCCCTCACTGTAACACTCTGATATATCCCACTAACCTCACTGTAACACTCTGATGTATCCCACACCCCTCACTGTTACACTCTGATATATCCCCACACCCCTCACTGTAACACTCTGATATACCCCACACCCCTCACTGTAACACTCTGATACACCCCACACCCCTCACAGTAACACTGATATACCCCACAACCCTCACTGTAACACTCTGATATATCCCACACCCCTCACTGTAAAACTCTGATACACCCCACACCCCTCACTGTAACACTGATATACCACACACCCCTCACTTTAACACTCTGATATACCCCACACCCCTCACTGTAACACTCTGATATATCCCACACCCTCACTGTAACGCTCTGATATATCCTACACCCCTCACTGTAACACTCTGATACACCCCACACCCCTCACAGTAACAATGATATACCCCACACCCCTTACTGTAACACTCTGATATATCCCCACACCCCTCACTGTAACACTCTGATATACCCCACACCCCTCACTGTAACACTCTGATACACCCCACACCCCTCACAGTAACACTGATATACCCCACAACCCTCACTGTAACACTCTGATATATCCCACACCCCTCACTGTAAAACTCTGATATACCCCACACCCCTCACTGTAACACTCTTATATGCCCCACACCCCTCACTGTAACACTCTGATATACCCCACACCCTTCACTGTAACACTCTGATATACCCCACACCCCTCACTGTAACAATCTGACATACCCCACACCCCTCACTGTAACACTCTGATACACCCCACATGCCTCGCAGTAACACTGATATACCCCACACCCCTCACTGTAATACTCTGATATACCCCACAACCCTCACTGTAACACTCTGATACACCCCACACCCCTCACAGTAACTCTGATATTCCCCACACCCCTCACTGTAACACTCTGATATATCCCAGACCGCTCACTGTAACACTCTGATATACCCCAAACCCCTCACTGTAACACTCTGATATATCCCACAACTCTCATTGTAACGCTCTGATATATCCCACACCGCTCACGGTAACACACTGATATATCCCACACCCCTCACTGTAACTCTTTGATATACCCCACACCCCTCACTTTAACTCTCTGATATACCCCACACCCCTCACTGTAACACTCTGATATACCCCACACCCCTCACAGTAACACTCTGATATACGCCACACCCCTCACTGTTACACTCTGATATACCCCACACCTCTCACTGTAACAATCTGATATATCCCACACCCCTCACTGTAACACTCTGATATACCCCACACCCCTCAATGTAACACTCTGATATATCCCATACCCCTCACTGTAACGCTCTGATATACCCCACACCCCTCACTGTAACACTCTGATACACCCCACACCCCTCACAGTAACACTGATATACCCCACAACCCTCACTGTAACACTCTGATATATCCCACACCCCTCACTGTAAAACTCTGATACACCCCACACCCCTCACTGTAACACTGATATACCACACACCCCTCACTTTAACACTCTGATATACCCCACACCCCTCACTGTAACACTCTGATATATCCCACACCCTCACTGTTATGCTCTGATATATCCCACACCCCTCACTGTAACACTCTGATATATCCCACACACCTCACTGTAACACTCTGATATATCCCACACCCCTCACTGTAACACTCTGATATATCCCACACCCCTCACTGTAACACTCTGATATACCCCACACCCCTCACTGTAACACTCAGATATACCCCACACCCCTCACTGTAACACTCTGATATACCCCGCACCCCTCACTGTAAGACTGTGATATATCCCACACGCCTCACTGTATCACTCTGATATACCCCAAACCCATCACTGTAACATTCTGATATGTCCCACACCCCTCACTGTAACACTCTGATATACACCACACCCCTCACTGTAACTCTCTGATATACCCCACACCCCTCACTGTAACACTCTGATATATCCCACACCCCTCACTGTAACACTCTGATATACTTCACACCCCTCACTGTAACTCTCTGATATACCCCACACCCCTCACTGTCACACTCTGATATACCCCACACCCCTCACTGTAACACTCTGATACACCCCACACGCCTCACTGTAACACTCTGATATACCCCACAACCCATACTGTAACACTCTGATATAACCCACACCCCTCACTGTAACACTCTGATATACCCCACACCCCTCACTGTAACAATCTGATGTATCCCACACACCTCACTGTAACACGCTGATATACCCCACAACCTCACTGTAACACTCTGATATATCCCACACCCCTCACTGTAACTCTCTGATATACCCCACACCCCTCACTGTAACACTCAGATAAACCCCACACCCCTCACAGTAACACTCTGATATCCCCTACACCCCTCACTGTAACACTCTGATATATCCCACACCCCTCACTGTAACACTCAGATATTCTCCACACCCCTCACTGTAACACTCTGATGTATGCCACACCCCTCAATGTAACACTCTGATATACCCCACACCCCTCACTGTAACACTGATATATCCATCACCCCTCACTGTAACACTCTGATATATCCCACACTCCTCACTGTAACACTCTGATATATCCCACACTCCTCATTGTAACACTCTGATATACCTCACACCCCTCACTGTAACTCTCTGATATAACCCACACCCCTCACTGTAACACTCTGATATACCCCACACCCCTCACTGTAATACTCTGATATACCCCACACCCTTCACTGTAACACTCTGATATACCCCACACCGTTCACTGTAACATTCTGATATATCCCACACCCCATCTGAAACACTCTGATATACACCACACCCCTCACTGTAACACTCTGATATATCCAACACCCTCTCACTGTAACACTCCGATATATCCCACACCCCTCCCTGTAACACGCCGATATATCCCACATCCCTCACTGTAACACTCCGATATATCCCACACCCCCTCACTCTAACACTCCGATATATCCCACACCACTCACTGTAACACTCCGATATATCCCACAGCTCTCACAGGAACACTCTGATATACTCCACACCCCTCACTGTAACAGTCTGATATATCCCACACCCCCTCACTGTAACCCTCTGATATATCCCACACCCCTCACTGGAACGCTCTGATATATCCCTCACCCCTCACTGTAACACTCCGATATATCCCACACCCCTCACTGGAACACTCTGATATATCCCACACCCCCTCACTGTAACACTCCGATATATCCCACCCCCTCACGGTAATACTCTGATATACCCAACACCCCCTCACTGCAACACGCTGATATGCCACACACCTCTCACTGTAACACTCTGATATACCCCACACCCCTTACTGTAACAATCTGATATATCCCACACCCCTCACTATAATACTCTGATATACCCCACACCCCTCACTGTAACACTCTGATATATGCCACACCCCTCACTGTAACACTCTGATATATCCCACACCCCTCACTGTAATACTCTGATATATCCCACACCCCTCACTGTAACACTCTGATATACCCCACAACCCTCACTGTAACACTCTGATATATCCCACACCCCTCTCTGTAACACTCTGATATACCCCACATCACTCACTGTAAGCTCTGATATACCCCACACCTCTCACTGTAACTGTCTGATATACCCCTCACCCCTCACTTTAACACTCTGATATACCTCACACCCCTCACTGTAACACTCTGATATATCCCACACCCTTCACTGTAACACTCTGACATATCCCACACCCTTCACTGTAACACTCTGATATACCCCACACCCCTCACTGTAACTCTCTGATATACCCCACACACCTCACTGTAACACTCTGATATATACCAAACCGCTAACTGTAACACTCTGATATACCCCACACCCCTCACTGTAACACTCTGATATATCCCTCACCCCTCACTGTAACACTCTGATATACCCCACACCCCTCACTGTAACTCTGTGATATACCCCACACCCCTCACTGTAACGCTCTGATATGCCCCACACCCCTCACTGTAACACTCTGATATATCCCACACCCCTCACTGTAACACTCTGATATACCCCACACCCTTCACTGTAACACTGATATATCCCACACCCCTCACTGTAACACTCTGATATACCCCACACCCCTCACTGTAACACTTTGATATACCCCACACCACTCACTGTAACACTCTGATATACCCCATACCCCTCACTGCAACACACTGATATACCCCACTCCACTCACTGTAACACTCTGATATAGCCCACACCCCTCACTGTTACACTCTGATATACCCCACACCCCTCAATGTAACACTCTGATATACCCCACACCCCTCATTGTAACTTTCTGATATACCGCACACCCCTCACCTTAACACTCTGATATACCCCACACTCCTCACTGTAACACTCTGATATATCCCACACCCCTCACTGTAACACTCTGATATACCGCACACCCCTCACTGTAACACTCTGATATACCCCACACCCCTCACTGTAACACTCTGATATACCCCACACCCCTCACTGTAACACTCAGATATACCCCACACCCCTCACTGTAACACTCTGATATACCCCACACCCCTCACTGTAAGACTGTGATATATCCCACACGCCTCACTGTATCACTCTGATATACCCCAAACCCATCACTGTAACATTCTGATATTTCCTACACCCCTCACTGTAACACTCTGATATACACCAC
Organism: Cetorhinus maximus; assembly: GCF_964194155.1. Lineage (NCBI taxonomy): Eukaryota > Metazoa > Chordata > Chondrichthyes > Lamniformes > Cetorhinidae > Cetorhinus > Cetorhinus maximus. The sequence goes on from NC_135908.1 coordinate 2,752,290, forward strand.
ACCCCTCACTGTAACTCTCTGATATACCCAACACCCCTCACTGTAACACTCTGATATATCCCACACCCCTCACTGTAACACTCTGATATACTTCACACCCCTCAATGTAACTCTCTGATATACCCCACACCCCTCACTGTCACACTCTGATATACCCCACACCCCTCACTGTAACACTCTGATACACCCCACACGCCTCACTGTAACACTCTGATATACCCCACAACCCATACTGTAACACTCTGATATATACCACACACCTCACTGTAACTCTCAGATATACCCCACACCCCTCACTGTAACACTCAGATATACCCCACAGCCCTCACAGTAACACTCTGATATAACCCACACCCCTCACTGTAACACTCTGATATACCCCACACCCCTCACTGTAACAATCTGATGTATCCCACACACCTCACTGTAACACGCTGATATACCCCACAACCTCACTGTAACACTCTGATATATCCCACACCCCTCACTGTAACTCTCTGATATACCCCACACCCCTCACTGTAACACTCAGATAAACCCCACACCCCTCACAGTAACACTCTGATATCCCCTACACCCCTCACTGTAACACTCTGATATATCCCACACCCCTCACTGTAACACTCAGATATACCCCACACCCCTCACTGTAACACTCTGATGTATGCCACACCCCTCACTGTAACACTCTGATATACCCCACACCCCTCACTGTAACACTGATATATCCATCACCCCTCACTGTAACACTCTGATATATCCCACACTCCTCACTGTAACACTCTGATATATCCCACACTCCTCATTGTAACACTCTGATATACCTCACACCCCTCACTGTAACTCTCTGATATAACCCACACCCCTCACTGTAACACTCTGATATACCCCACACCCCTCACTGTAATACTCTGATATACCCCACACCCTTCACTGTAACACTCTGATATACCCCACACCGTTCACTGTAACATTCTGATATATCCCACACCCCATCTGAAACACTCTGATATACACCACACCCCTCACTGTAACACTCTGATATACCGCACACCCCTCACTGTAACACTCTGATATATCCCACACCCCTGACTGTAACACTCTGATATACTTCACACCCCTCAATGTAACTCTCTGATGTACTCCACACCCCTCACTGATAAACTCTGATATATCCCACACCCCTCACTATAACACTGATATATCCCACACCCCTCACTGTAACTCTCTGATATATCCCACACCCCTCACTGTAACACTCTGATATACCACACACCCCTCACTGTAACACTCTGATATACCCCACACCCCTCACTGTTAAACCCTGATATACCCCACACCCCTCACTGTAACACTCTGATATATCCCACACCCCTCAATGTAACTCTCTGATATACCCCACACCCCTCACTGTAACACTCTGATATACCCCACACCCCTCACTGTAACACTCCGATATACCCGACACCCCTCACTGTAACACTCTGATATACGCCTCACCCCTCACTGTATCACTCTGATATATCCCACACCCCTCACTGTAACACTCTGATATACCCCACACCCCTCACTGTAACACTTAGATATATCCCACACCCCTCACTGTAACACTCTGATATACCCCACACCCCTCACTGTAACTCTCTGATATACACCTCACCCCTCACTGTAACACTCTGATATACACCACACCCCTCACTTTAACACTGATATATCCCATACCCCTCACTGTAATACTCTGATATACCCCACACCCCTCACTGTAACTCACTGATATATCCCATACCCCTCACTGAAACACTCTGATATACCGCACACCCCTCACTGTAGCACTCTGATATACCCAACACCCCTCACTGTAATACTATGATATACCCCACAACTCTCAGTGTAAAACTCTGATATACCCCACACCCCTCACTGTAAAACTCTGATACACCCCACACCCCTCACTGTAAAACTCTGATATATCGCACTCCCCTCACTGTAACCCTGTGATATATCCTACACACCCCTCACTGTAACACTCTGATATAACCCACACCCCTCACTGTAACACTCTGATATAACTACACCCCTCACTGTAAAACTCTGATATACCCCACACCCCTCACTTTAACACTGATATATCCCACACCCCTCACTGTAAATCTTTGATATATCCCACACCCCTCACTGTAACACTCTGATATAACCCACACCCCATATTGTAACAATCTGATATACCCCACACCCCTCACTCTAACACTCTGATATACCCCACACCCCTCACTGTAACACTCTGATATATCCCACACCCCTCAATGTAACTCTATGATATAATCCACACCCCTCACTTTAACACTCTGATATACCCCACACCCGTCACTGTAACACTCTGATATATACCACACTCCTCCCTGTAACACTTGGATATACCCCACACCCCTCACTGAAACACTCTGATATACCCCACACCCCTCACTGTAACACTCTGGTATACCCCACACCCCTAACTGTAACACTCTGATATACCCCACAACCCTCACTGTAACACTCTGATATACGCCACACCCCTTACTGTAACACTCTGATATATGCCACACCCCTCACTGTAACACTCTGATATATCCCACACCCCTCACTGTAACACTCTGATATACACCACACCCCTCACTGTAACACTCTGATATACCCCACACCCCTCACTGCAACACTGTGATATATCCCACACCCCTCACTGTAACACTCTGATATACTTCACACCCCTCACTGTAACTCTCTGATATACCCCACACCCCTCACTGTTACACTCTGATATTCCCCACACCCCTCACTGTAACACACTGATATGCCCCACACCCCTCACTGTAACACTCTGATATACCCCACACCCCTCACTGTAACACTCTGATATACCCTACACCCCTCACTGTAACACTCTGATATATGCCACACCCCTCAGGGTAACTCTTTGAAATACCCCACAGTCCTCACTGTAACACTCTGATATTCCCCACACCCCTCACTGTAACACTCTGATATCCCCCACACCCCTCACTGTAGCACTCTGATATACCCCACACACCTCACTGTAACACTCTGATATACCTCACCCTCCTCACTGTAAAACTCTGATATACCGCACACCCCTCACTGTAACACTCTGATATATCCAACACCCTCTCACTGTAACACTCCGATATATCCCACACCCCTCCCTGTAACACGCCGATATATCCCACATCCCTCACTGTAACACTCCGATATATCCCACACCCCCTCACTCTAACACTCCGATATATCCCACACCACTCACTGTAACACTCCGATATATCCCACAGCTCTCACAGGAACACTCTGATATACTCCACACCCCTCACTGTAACAGTCTGATATATCCCACACCCCCTCACTGTAACACTCTGATATATCCCACACCCCTCACTGGAACACTCTGATATATCCCTCACCCCTCACTGTAACACTCCGATATATCCCACACCCCTCACTGGAACACTCTGATATATCCCACACCCCCTCACTGTAACACTCCGATATATCCCACCCCCTCACGGTAATACTCTGATATACCCAACACCCCCTCACTGCAACACGCTGATATGCCACACACCTCTCACTGTAACACTCTGATATACCCCACACCCCTTACTGTAACAATCTGATATATCCCACACCACTCACTATAATACTCTGATATACCCCCACCCCTCACTGTAACACTCTGATATATCCCTCACCCCTCACTGTAACACTCTGATATACCCCACACCCCTCACTGTAACTCTGTGATATACCCCACACCCCTCACTGTAACGCTCTGATATGCCCCACACCCCTCACTGTAACACTCTGATATATCCCACACCCCTCACTGTAACACTCTGATATACCCCACACCCTTCACTGTAACACTGATATATCCCACACCCCTCACTGTAACACTCTGATATACCCCACACCCCTCACTGTAACACTTTGATATACCCCACACCACTCACTGTAACACTCTGATATACCCCATACCCCTCACTGCAACACACTGATATACCCCACTCCACTCACTGTAACACTCTGATATAGCCCACACCCCTCACTGTTACACTCTGATATACCCCACACCCCTCAATGTAACACTCTGATATACCCCACACCCCTCATTGTAACTTTCTGATATACCGCACACCCCTCACCTTAACACTCTGATATACCCCACACTCCTCACTGTAACACTCTGATATATCCCACACCCCTCACTGTAACACTCTGATATACCGCACACCCCTCACTGTAACACTCTGATATACCCCACACCCCTCACTGTAACACTCTGATATACCCCACACCCCTCACTGTAACACTCAGATATACCCCACACCCCTCACTGTAACACTCTGATATACCCCACACCCCTCACTGTAAGACTGTGATATATCCCACACGCCTCACTGTATCACTCTGATATACCCCAAACCCATCACTGTAACATTCTGATATTTCCTACACCCCTCACTGTAACACTCTGATATACACCACACCCCTCACTGTAACTCTCTGATATACCCAACACCCCTCACTGTAACACTCTGATATATCCCACACCCCTCACTGTAACACTCTGATATACTTCACACCCCTCAATGTAACTCTCTGATATACCCCACACCCCTCACTGTCACACTCTGATATACCCCACACCCCTCACTGTAACACTCTGATACACCCCACACGCCTCACTGTAACACTCTGATATACCCCACAACCCATACTGTAACACTCTGATATATACCACACACCTCACTGTAACTCTCAGATATACCCCACACCCCTCACTGTAACACTCAGATATACCCCACAGCCCTCACAGTAACACTCTGATATAACCCACACCCCTCACTGTAACACTCTGATATACCCCACACCCCTCACTGTAACAATCTGATGTATCCCACACACCTCACTGTAACACGCTGATATACCCCACAACCTCACTGTAACACTCTGATATATCCCACACCCCTCACTGTAACTCTCTGATATACCCCACACCCCTCACTGTAACACTCAGATAAACCCCACACCCCTCACAGTAACACTCTGATATCCCCTACACCCCTCACTGTAACACTCTGATATATCCCACACCCCTCACTGTAACACTCAGATATACCCCACACCCCTCACTGTAACACTCTGATGTATGCCACACCCCTCAATGTAACACTCTGATATACCCCACACCCCTCACTGTAACACTGATATATCCATCACCCCTCACTGTAACACTCTGATATATCCCACACTCCTCACTGTAACACTCTGATATATCCCACACTCCTCATTGTAACACTCTGATATACCTCACACCCCTCACTGTAACTCTCTGATATAACCCACACCCCTCACTGTAACACTCTGATATACCCCACACCCCTCACTGTAATACTCTGATATACCCCACACCCTTCACTGTAACACTCTGATATACCCCACACCGTTCACTGTAACATTCTGATATATCCCACACCCCATCTGAAACACTCTGATATACACCACACCCCTCACTGTAACACTCTGATATACCGCACACCCCTCACTGTAACACTCTGATATATCCCACACCCCTGACTGTAACACTCTGATATACTTCACACCCCTCAATGTAACTCTCTGATGTACTCCACACCCCTCACTGATAAACTCTGATATATCCCACACCCCTCACTATAACACTGATATATCCCACACCCCTCACTGTAACTCTCTGATATATCCCACACCCCTCACTGTAACACTCTGATATACCACACACCCCTCACTGTAACACTCTGATATACCCCACACCCCTCACTGTTAAACCCTGATATACCCCACACCCCTCACTGTAACACTCTGATATATCCCACACCCCTCAATGTAACTCTCTGATATACCCCACACCCCTCACTGTAACACTCTGATATACCCCACACCCCTCACTGTAACACTCCGATATACCCGACACCCCTCACTGTAACACTCTGATATACGCCTCACCCCTCACTGTATCACTCTGATATATCCCACACCCCTCACTGTAACACTCTGATATACCCCACACCCCTCACTGTAACACTTAGATATATCCCACACCCCTCACTGTAACACTCTGATATACCCCACACCCCTCACTGTAACTCTCTGATATACACCTCACCCCTCACTGTAACACTCTGATATACACCACACCCCTCACTTTAACACTGATATATCCCATACCCCTCACTGTAATACTCTGATATACCCCACACCCCTCACTGTAACTCACTGATATATCCCATACCCCTCACTGAAACACTCTGATATACCGCACACCCCTCACTGTAGCACTCTGATATACCCAACACCCCTCACTGTAATACTATGATATACCCCACAACTCTCAGTGTAAAACTCTGATATACCCCACACCCCTCACTGTAAAACTCTGATACACCCCACACCCCTCACTGTAAAACTCTGATATATCGCACTCCCCTCACTGTAACCCTGTGATATATCCTACACACCCCTCACTGTAACACTCTGATATAACCCACACCCCTCACTGTAACACTCTGATATAACTACACCCCTCACTGTAAAACTCTGATATACCCCACACCCCTCACTTTAACACTGATATATCCCACACCCCTCACTGTAAATCTTTGATATATCCCACACCCCTCACTGTAACACTCTGATATAACCCACACCCCATATTGTAACAATCTGATATACCCCACACCCCTCACTCTAACACTCTGATATACCCCACACCCCTCACTGTAACACTCTGATATATCCCACACCCCTCAATGTAACTCTATGATATAATCCACACCCCTCACTTTAACACTCTGATATACCCCACACCCGTCACTGTAACACTCTGATATATACCACACTCCTCCCTGTAACACTTGGATATACCCCACACCCCTCACTGAAACACTCTGATATACCCCACACCCCTCACTGTAACACTCTGGTATACCCCACACCCCTAACTGTAACACTCTGATATACCCCACAACCCTCACTGTAACACTCTGATATACGCCACACCCCTTACTGTAACACTATGATATATCCCACACCCCTCACTGTAACACTCTGATATAGCCCACACCCTTCACTGTAACATTCTGATATATCCCACACCCCTCACTGTAACACTCTGATATACACCACACCCCTCACTGTAACACTCTGATATACCCCACACCCCTCACTGCAACACTGTGATATATCCCACACCCCTCACTGTAACACTCTGATATACTTCACACCCCTCACTGTAACTCTCTGATATACCCCACACCCCTCACTGTTACACTCTGATATTCCCCACACCCCTCACTGTAACACACTGATATGCCCCACACCCCTCACTGTAACACTCTGATATACCCCACACCCCTCACTGTAACACTCTGATATACCCTACACCCCTCACTGTAACACTCTGATATATGCCACACCCCTCAGGGTAACTCTTTGAAATACCCCACAGTCCTCACTGTAACACTCTGATATTCCCCACACCCCTCACTGTAACACTCTGATATCCCCCACACCCCTCACTGTAGCACTCTGATATACCCCACACACCTCACTGTAACACTCTGATATACCTCACCCTCCTCACTGTAAAACTCTGATATACCGCACACCCCTCACTGTAACACTCTGATATATCCAACACCCTCTCACTGTAACACTCCGATATATCCCACACCCCTCCCTGTAACACGCCGATATATCCCACATCCCTCACTGTAACACTCCGATATATCCCACACCCCCTCACTCTAACACTCCGATATATCCCACACCACTCACTGTAACACTCCGATATATCCCACAGCTCTCACAGGAACACTCTGATATACTCCACACCCCTCACTGTAACAGTCTGATATATCCCACACCCCCTCACTGTAACACTCTGATATATCCCACACCCCTCACTGGAACACTCTGATATATCCCTCACCCCTCACTGTAACACTCCGATATATCCCACACCCCTCACTGGAACACTCTGATATATCCCACACCCCCTCACTGTAACACTCCGATATATCCCACCCCCTCACGGTAATACTCTGATATACCCAACACCCCCTCACTGCAACACGCTGATATGCCACACACCTCTCACTGTAACACTCTGATATACCCCACACCCCTTACTGTAACAATCTGATATATCCCACACCACTCACTATAATACTCTGATATACCCCCACCCCTCACTGTAACACTCTGATATATGCCACACCCCTCACTGTAACACTCTGATATATCCCACACCCCTCACTGTAATACTCTGATATATCCCACACCCCTCACTGTAACACTCTGATATACCCCACAACCCTCACTGTAACACTCTGATATATCCCACACCCCTCTCTGTAACACTCTGATATACCCCACATCCCTCACTGTAAGCTCTGATATACCCCACACCTCTCACTGTAACTGTCTGATATACCCCTCACCCCTCACTTTAACACTCTGATATACCTCACACCCCTCACTGTAACACTCTGATATATCCCACACCCTTCACTGTAACACTCTGACATATCCCACACCCTTCACTGTAACACTCTGATATACCCCACACCCCTCACTGTAACTCTCTGATATACCCCACACACCTCACTGTAACACTCTGATATATACCAAACCGCTAACTGTAACACTCTGATATACCCCACACCCCTCACTGTAACACTCTGATATATCCCTCACCCCTCACTGTAACACTCTGATATACCCCACACCCCTCACTGTAACTCTGTGATATACCCCACACCCCTCACTGTAACGCTCTGATATGCCCCACACCACTCACTGTAACACTCTGATATATCCCACATCCCTCACTGTAACACTCCGATATATCCCACACCCCCTCACTCTAACACTCCGATATATCCCACACCACTCACTGTAACACTCCGATATATCCCACAGCTCTCACAGGAACACTCTGATATACTCCACACCCCTCACTGTAACAGTCTGATATATCCCACACCCCCTCACTGTAACACTCTGATATATCCCACACCCCTCACTGGAACACTCTGATATATCCCTCACCCCTCACTGTAACACTCCGATATATCCCACACCCCTCACTGGAACACTCTGATATATCCCACACCCCCTCACTGTAACACTCCGATATATCCCACCCCCTCACGGCAATACTCTGATATACCCAACACCCCCTCACTGCAACACGCTGATATGCCACACACCTCTCACTGTAACACTCTGATATACCCCACACCCCTTACTGTAACAATCTGATATATCCCACACCACTCACTATAATACTCTGATATACCCCACACCCCTCACTGTAACACTCTGATATATGCCACACCCCTCACTGTAACACTCTGATATATCCCACTCCCCTCACTGTAATACTCTGATATATCCCACACCCCTCACTGTAACACTCTGATATACCCCACAACCCTCACTGTAACACTCTGATATATCCCACACCCCTCTCTGTAACACTCTGATATACCCCACATCCCTCACTGTAAGCTCTGATATACCCCACACCTCTCACTGTAACTGTCTGATATACCCCTCACCCCTCACTTTAACACTCTGATATACCTCACACCCCTCACTGTAACACTCTGATATATCCCACACCCTTCACTGTAACACTCTGACATATCCCACACCCTTCACTGTAACACTCTGATATACCCCACACCCCTCACTGTAACTCTCTGATATACCCCACACACCTCACTGTAACACTCTGATATATACCAAACCGCTAACTGTAACACTCTGATATACCCCACACCCCTCACTGTAACACGCTGATATATCCCTCACCCCTCACTGTAACACTCTGATATACCCCACACCCCTCACTGTAACTCTGTGATATACCCCACACCCCTCACTGTAACACTCTGATATGCCCCACACCCCTCACTGTAACACTCTGATATATCCCACACCCCTCACTGTAACACTCTGATATACCCCACACCCTTCACTGTAACACTGATATATCCCACACCCCTCACTGTAACACTCTGATATACCCCACACCCCTCACTGTAACACTTTGATATACCCCACACCACTCACTGTAACACTCTGATATACCCCATACCCCTCCCTGCAACACACTGATATTCCCCACTCCACTCACTGTAACACTCTGATATAGCCCACACCCCTCACTGTAACACTCTGATATACCCCACACCCCTCACTGTAACACTCAGATAAACCCCACACCCCTCATTGTAACTTTCTGATATACCGCACAGCCCTCACCTTAACACTCTGATATACCCCACACCCCTCACTGTAACACTCTGATATATCCCACACCCCTCACTGTAACACTCTGATATACCGCACACCCCTCACTGTAACACTCTGATATACCCCACACCCCTCACTGTAACACTCTGATATACCCCACACCCCTCACTGTAACACTCAGATATACCCCACACCCCTCACTGTAACACTCTGATATACCCCACACCCCTCACTGTAAGACTGTGATATATCCCACACGCCTCACTGTATCACTCTGATATACCCCAAACCCATCACTGTAACATTCTGATATTTCCCACACCCCTCACTGTAACACTCTGATATACACCACACCCCTCACTGTAACTCTCTGATATACCCCACACCCCTCACTGTAACACTCTGATATATCCCACACCCCTCACTGTAACACTCTGATATACTTCACACCCCTCACTGTAACTCTCTGATATACCCCACACCCCTCACTGTCACACTCTGATATACCCCACACCCCTCACTGTAACACTCTGATACACCCCACACCCCTCACTGTAACACTCTGATATACCCCACAACCCATACGGTAACACTCTGATATATCCCACACACCTCACTGTATCTCTCTGATATACCCCACACCCCTCACTGTAACACTCAGATATACCCCACACCCCTCACAGAAACACTCTGATATAACCCACACCCCTCACTGTAACACTCTGATATATCCCACACCCCTCACTGTAACACTCAGATATACCCCACACCCCTCACTGTAACAATCTGATGTATCCCACACACCTCACGGCAACACGCTGATATACCCCACAACCTCACTGTAACACTCTGATATATCCCACACCCCTCACTGTAACTCTCTGATATACCCCACACCCCTCACTGTAACACTCAGATAAACCCCACATCCCTCACAGTAACACTCTGATATCCCCTACACCCCTCACTGTAACACTCTGATATATCCCACACCCCTCACTGTAACACTCAGATATACCCCACACCCCTCACTGTAACACTCTGATGTATGCCACACCCCTCACTGTAACACTCTGATATACCCCACACCCCTCACTGTAACACTGATATATCCATCACCCCTCACTGTAACACTCTGATATATCCCACACTCCTCACTGTAACACTCTGATATATCCCACACTCCTCATTGTAACACTCTGATATACCTCACATCCCTCACTGTAACTCTCTGATATAACCCACACCCCTCACTGTAACACTCTGATATACCCCACACCCCTCACTGTAATACTCTGAAATACCCCACACCCTTCACTGTCACACTCTGATATACCCCACACCCCTCACTGTAAGACTGTGATATATCCCACACCCTTCACTGTAACACTCTGATATACCCCACACCGTTCACTGTAACATTCTGATATATCCCACACCCCATCTGAAACACTCTGATATACACCACACCCCTCACTGTAACACTCTGATATACCCCTCACCCCTCACTGTAACACTCTGATATATCCCACACCCCTGACTGTAAAACTCTGATATACTTCACACCCCTCAATGTAACTCTCTGATATACTCCACACCCCTCACTGATAAACTCTGATATACCCCACACCCCTCACTATAACACTGATATATCCCACACCCCTCACTGTAACTCTCTGATATATCCCACACCCCTCACTGTAACACTCTGATATACCCCACACCCTTCACTGTAACACTCTGATATACCCCACACCCCTCACTGTTAAACCCTGATATACCCCACACCCCTCACTGTAACACTCTGATATATCCCACACCCCTCAATGTAACTCTCTGATATACCCCACACCCCTCACTGTAACACTCTGATATACCCCACACCCCTCACTGTAACACTCCGATATACCCGACACCCCTCACTGTAACACTCTGATATACGCCTCACCCCTCACTGTATCACTCTGATATATCCCACGCCCCTCACTCTAACACTATGATATACCCCACACCCCTCACTGTAACACTTAGATATATCCCACACCCCTCACTGTAACACTCTGATATACCCCACACCCCTCACTGTAACTCTCTGATATACCCCTCACCCCTCACTGTAACACTCTGATATACACCACACCCGTCACTGTAACACTGATATATCCCATACCCCTCACTGTAATACTCTGATATACCCCACACCCCTCACTGTAACTCACTGATATATCCCATACCCCTCACTGAAACACTCTGATATACCGCACACCCCTCACTGTAGCACTCTGATATACCCAACACCCCTCACTGTAATACTATGATATACCCCACAACTCTCAGTGTAAAACTCTGATATACCCCACCCCCCTCACTGTAAAACTCTGATAGACCCCACACCCCTCACTGTAAAACTCTGATATATCGCACACCCCTCACTGTTACCCTGTGATATATCCTACACACCCCTCACTGTAACACTCTAATATAACCCACACCCCTCACTGTAACACTCTGATATACCCACACCCCTCACTGTAAAACTCTGATATACCCCACACCCCTCACTTTAACACTGATATATCCCACACCCCTCACTGTAAATCTTTGATATATCCCACACCCCTCACTGTAACACTCTGATATACCCCACACCCCTCACTGTAACACTCTGATATATCCCACACCCCTCAATGTAACTCTATGATATACCCCACACCCCTCACTTTAACACTCTGATATACCCCACACCCGTCACTGTAACACTCTGATATATACCACACTGCTCCCTGTAACACTTGGATATACCCCACACCCCTCACTGAAACACTCTGATATACCGCACACCCCGCACTGTAACACTCTGGTATACCCCACACCCCTCACTGTAACACTCTGATATACCCCACAACCCTCACTGTAACACTCTGATATACGCCACACCCCTTACTGTAACACTATGATATATCCCACACCCCTCACTGTAACACTCTGATATAGCCCACACCCTTCACTGTAACATTCTGATATATCCCACACCCCTCACTGTAACACTCTGATATACACCACACCCCTCACTGTAACACTCTGATATACCCCACACCCCTCACTGCAACACTGTGATATATCCCACACCCCTCACTGTAACACTCTGATATACTTCACACCCCTCACTGTAACTCTCTGATATACCCCACACCCCTCACTGTTACACTCTGATATTCCCCACACCCCTCACTGCAACACACTGATATACCCCACACCCCTCACTGTAACACTCTGATATACCCCACACCCCTCACTGTAACACTCTGATATACCCTACACCCCTCACTGTAACACTCTGATATATGCCACACCCCTCAGGGTAACTCTTTGAAATACCCCACAATCCTCACTGTAACACTCTGATATTCCCCACACCCCTCACTGTAACACTCTGATATACCCCACACCCCTCACTGTAGCACTCTGATATACCCCACACACCTCACTGTAACACTCTGATATACCTCACCCCCCTCACTGTAAAACTCTGATATACCGCACACCCCTCACTGTAACACTCTGATATATCCAACACCCTCTCACTGTAACACTCCGATATATCCCACACCCCTCCCTGTAACACGCCGATATATCCCACATCCCTCACTGTAACACTCCGATATATCCCACACCCCCTCACTCTAACACTCCGATATATCCCACACCACTCACTGTAACACTCCGATATATCCCACAGCTCTCACAGGAACACTCTGATATACTCCACACCCCTCACTGTAACAGTCTGATATATCCCACACCCCCTCACTGTAACACTCTGATATATCCCACACCCCTCACTGGAACGCTCTGATATATCCCTCACCCCTCACTGTAACACTCCGATATATCCCACACCCCTCACTGGAACACTCTGATATATCCCACACCCCCTCACTGTAACACTCCGATATATCCCACCCCCTCACGGTAATACTCTGATATACCCAACACCCCCTCACTGCAACACGCTGATATGCCACACACCTCTCACTGTAACACTCTGATATACCCCACACCCCTTACTGTAACAATCTGATATATCACACACCCCTCACTATAATACTCTGATATACCCCACACCCCTCACTGTAACACTCTGATATATGCCACACCCCTCACTGTAACACTCTGATATATCCCACACCCCTCACTGTAATACTCTGATATATCCCACACCCCTCACTGTAACACTCTGATATACCCCACAACCCTCACTGTAACACTCTGATATATCCCACACCCCTCTCTGTAACACTCTGATATACCCCACATCCCTCACTGTAAGCTCTGATTTACCCCACACCTCTCACTGTAACTGTCTGATATACCCCTCACCCCTCACTTTAACACTCTGATATACCTCACACCCCTCACTGTAACACTCTGATATATCCCACACCCTTCACTGTAACACTCTGACATATCCCACACCCTTCACTGTAACACTCTGATATACCCCACACCCCTCACTGTAACTCTCTGATATACCCCACACACCTCACTGTAACACTCTGATATATACCAAACCGCTAACTGTAACACTCTGATATACCCCACACCCCTCACTGTAACACTCTGATATATCCCTCACCCCTCACTGTAACACTCTGATATACCCCACACCCCTCACTGTAACTCTGTGATATACCCCACACCCCTCACTGTAACACTCTGATATATCCCACACCTGTCACTGTAACACTCTGATATACCCCACAACTGTCACTGTAACACTCTGATATATCCCACACCCCTTACTGTAACACTTGGATATACCCCACACCCCTCATTGTAACACTCCAATATACCACACACCCCTCACTGTAACACTCTGATATACCCCACACCCCTCACTGTAACACTCTGATATATCCCACACCCCTCACTGTAACACTCTGATATACCCCACACCCCTCACTGTAACACTCTGATATATCCCACACTCCTCACTGTAACACTCTGATATACCCCTCACCCCTCACTGTAAATCTCTGATATACCCCACACCCGTCACTGTAACACTGTGATATACCCCACACGCCTCACTGTAACACTCTGATATACCCCACACCCCTCACTGTAACACTCAGATATACCCCACACCCCTCACTGTAACACTCTGATATAGCCCACACCCCTCACTGTAAGACTGTGATAAATCACACACCCCTCACTGTAACACTCTGATATACCCCACACCCTTCACTGTAAAATTCTGATATATCCCACACCCCTCACTGTAACACTCTGATATACACCACACCCCTCACTGTAACATTCTGATATACCCCACACACCTCACTGTAACACTCTGATATATCCCACACCCCTCACTGTAACACTCTGATATACTTCACACCCCTCACTGTAACTCTCTGATATACGCCACACCCCTCACTGTAACTCTCTGATATATCCCACAGCCCTCACTGTAACACTCTGATATATCCCACACCCCTCACTGTAACTCACTGATATACCCCACACCCCTCACTGTAACACTCTGATATACCCCACACCCGTCACTGTAACAGTCTGATATATCCCACACCCCTCACTTTACACTTGGATATACCCCACACCCCTCATTGTAACACTCTGATATACCACACACCCCTCACTTTAACACTCTGATATACCCCACACCCCTCACTGTAACACTCTGATATAATCCACACCCCTCACTGTAACACTCTGATATATCCCACACCCCTCACTGTAACTCTCTGATATACCATAAACCCTCACTGTAACTCTCTGATATACCCCACACCCCTCACTGTTACACTCTGATATTCCCCACACCCCTCACTGAAACACACTGCTATACCCCTCACCCCTCACTGTAACACTCTGATATACCCCACACCCCTCACTGTAAAACTCTGATATATCGCACACCCCTCACTGTAACCCTGTGATATATCCTACACACCCCTCACTGTAACACTCTGATATAACCCACACCCCTCACTGTAACACTCTGATATACCCACACCCCTCACTGTAAAACTCTGATATACCCCACACCCCTCACTTTAACACTGATATATCCCACACCCCTCACTGTAAATCTTTGATATATCCCACACCCCTCACTGTAACACTCTGATATAACCCACACCCCATATTGTAACAATCTGATATACCCCACACCCCTCACTCTAACACTCTGATATACCCCACACCCCTCACTGTAACACTCTGATATATCCCACACCCCTCAATGTAACTCTATGATATACCCCACACCCCTCACTTTAACACTCTGATATACCCCACACCCGTCACTGTAACACTCTGATATATACCACACTGCTCCCTGTAACACTTGGATATACCCCACACCCCTCACTGAAACACTCTGATATACCCCACACCCCTCACTGTAACACTCTGGTATACCCCACACCCCTCACTGTTACACTCTGATATACCCCACAACCCTCACTGTAACACTCTGATATACGCCACACCCCTTACTGTAACACTATGATATATCCCACACCCCTCACTGTAACACTCTGATATAGCCCACACCCTTCACTGTAACATTCTGATATATCCCACACCCCTCACTGTAACACTCTGATATACACCACACCCCTCACTGTAACACTCTGATATACCCCACACCCCTCACTGCAACACTGTGATATATCCCACACCCCTCACTGTAACACTCTGATATACTTCACACCCCTCAATGTAACTCTCTGATATACCCCACACCCCTCACTGTTACACTCTGATATTCCCCACACCCCTCACTGTAACACACTGATATACCCCACACCCCTCACTGTAACACTCTGATATACCCCACACCCCTCACTGTAACACTCTGATATACCCTACACCCCTCACTGTAACACTCTGATATATGCCACACCCCTCAGGGTAACTCTTTGAAATACCCCACAGTCCTCACTGTAACACTCTGATATTCCCCACACCCCTCACTGTAACACTCTGATATACCCCACACCCCTCACTGTAGCACTCTGATATACCCCACACACCTCACTGTAACACTCTGATATACCTCACCCCCCTCACTGTAAAACTCTGATATACCCCAGACACCTCACTGTAACACTCTGATATACGCCACACCCCTTACTGTAACACTATGATATATCCCACACCCCTCACTGTAACACTCTGATATAGCCCACACCCTTCACTGTAACATTCTGATATATCCCACACCCCTCACTGTAACACTCTGATATACACCACACCCCTCACTGTAACACTCTGATATACCCCACACCCCTCACTGCAACACTGTGATATATCCCACACCCCTCACTGTAACACTCTGATATACTTCACACCCCTCACTGTAACTCTCTGATATACCCCACACCCCTCACTGTTACACTCTGATATTCCCCACACCCCTCACTGTAACACACTGATATACCCCACACCCCTCACTGTAACACTCTGATATACCCCACACCCCTCACTGTAACACTCTGATATACCCTACAGCCCTCACTGTAACACTCTGATATATGCCACACCCCTCAGGGTAACTCTTTGAAATACCCCACAGTCCTCACTGTAACACTCTGATATTCCCCACACCCCTCACTGTAACACTCTGATATACCCCACACCCCTCACTGTAGCACTCTGATATACCCCACACCTCTCACTGTAACACTCTGATATACGCCACACCCGTCACTGTAACACTCTTATATATCCCACACCTCTCACTGTAACACTCTGATATAACCCACACCCCTCATTGTAACTATCTAATATACCCCACACCCCTCACTGTAACACTCTGTTGTACCCCACACCCTTCACTGTAACACTCTGATATATCCCACACCCCTCAATATGACTCTCTGATATACCCCACACCCCTCACTGTAACACTCTGATATACCCCTGACCCGTCACTGTAACACTCTGATATATCCCACACCCCTCACTGTAACACTTAGATATACCCCACACCCCTCATTGTAACACTCTAAAATACCACACACCCCTCACTGTAACACTCTGATATACCCCACACCCCTCACTGTAACACTCTGATATATCCCACACACCTC
This sequence comes from Cetorhinus maximus, assembly GCF_964194155.1. Classification (NCBI taxonomy): domain Eukaryota; kingdom Metazoa; phylum Chordata; class Chondrichthyes; order Lamniformes; family Cetorhinidae; genus Cetorhinus; species Cetorhinus maximus. The sequence goes on from NC_135908.1 coordinate 2,770,769, forward strand.
ACTGTAACACTCCGATATACCCCACACCCCTCACTGTAACACTCTGATATATCCCACACTCCTCACTGTAACACTCTGATATACCCCACACCACTCAATGTAACTCTCTGATATACCCCACACCCGTCACTGTAACACTGTCATATACCCCACATGCCTCACTGTAACACTCTGATATACCCCACGCCCCTCACTGTAACACTCAGATATACCCCACACCCCTCACTGTAACTCTCTGATATAGCCCACACCCCTCACTGTAAGACTGTGATATATCCCCCACACCTCACTGTAACGCTCTGATATACCCCACACCCTTCACTGTAAAATTCTGATATATCCCACACCCCTCACTGTAACACTCTGATATACCCCACACCCCTCACTGTAACACTCTGATATACACCACACCCCTCACTGTAACACTCTGATATATCCCACACCCCTCACTGTAACACTCTGAAATACTTCACACCCCTCACTGTAACACTCTGATATTCCCCACACCCCTCGTTGTAACACACTGATACACCCCACACCCCGCACTGTAAGACTCTGACATACCCCACACCCCTCACTGTAACACTCTGACATACCACACACCCCTCACTGTAACACTCTGATATACGCCACACCCCTCACTGTAACTCTCTGATATATCCCACAGCCCTCACTGTAACACTCTGATATACCCCAAACTCCTCAGTTTAACACTCAGATATAGCCCACACCCCTCACTGTAACACTCTGATAGTCCCCACACCCCTCATTGTAACACACTGATATACCCCACACCCCTCACTGTAACACTCTGATATACCCCACAACCCTCACTGTAACACTCTGATATACGCCACACCCCTCACTGTAACTCTCTGATATATCCCACAGCCCTCACTGTAACACTCTGATATACCCCACACCCCTCACTTTAACACTCTGATATACCCCACACCCCTTACTGTAACACTCTGATATATCCCACACCCCTCACTGTAACTCTCTGATATACCCCACACCCCTCACTGTAACAATCTGATATAACCCACATTCCTCACTGTAAAACTCTGATATACTCCACACCCCTCACTGTAACACTCTGATATACCCCACACCCCTCACTGTAACACTCTGATATACCCCATACCCCTTAATGTAAAACTCTGATATACCCCACACCCCTCACTGTAACACTTATATATCCTACACCCCTCACTGTAACTCTCTGATATATCCCACACCATTCACTGTAACACTCTGATATACTCCACACCCCTCACTGTAACAATCTGATATACCCCACACCCCTCACTGTATATCTCTGATATACCCCACACCCCTCACTGTAACACTCTGATATACCCCACACCTCTCAATGTAAAACTCTGATATACCCCAGACCCCTCACTGTAGAACTCTGATATACCCCACACCGCTCACTGTAACACTGATATATTCCACACCCCTCACTGTAACACTCTGATATAACCCACACTCCTCATTGTAACAATCTGATATACCCCACACCCCTCACTCTAACACTCTGATATACCCCACACCCCTCACGGTAACACTCTGATATATCCCACACCCCTCACTGTAACTCACTGATATACCCCACACCCCTCACTGTAACACTCCGATATATCCCATACCCCTCACTGTAACACTTGGATATACCCCACACCCCTCACTGTAAAACTCTGATATACTCCACACCCCTCACTGTAACAGTCTGATATACCCCACACCCCTCACTGTAACACTCTGATATACCTCACACCCCTCACTGTAAATCTCTGATATACCCCACACCCCTCACTGTAACACTGATATATCCCAAACCCCTCACTGTAACTCTCTGATATATCCCACCCCCTTCACTGTAACACTCTGATATACCCCACACCCCTCACTGTAACACTCTGATATACCCCACACCCCTCACTGTAACACTCTGATATACCCCAGACCCCTCACTGTAACACTCTGATATAACCCACACCCCTCATTGTAACAATCTGATATACTCCACATCCCTCACTCTAACACTCTGATATACCCCACTCCCCTCACTGTAACACTCTGATATATCCCACACCCCTCACTGTAACTCTCTGATATACCCCACACCCCTCACTGTAACACTATGATATACCCCACACCCATCACTGTAACACTCTGATATATCCCACACCCCTCACTGTAACACTCTGATATACGCCACACCCCTCACTGTAACTCTCTGATATATCCCACAGCCCTCACTGTAACATTCTGATATACCCCACACCCCTCACTTTAACACTCTGATATACCCCACACCCCTCACTGTAACACTCTGATATATCCCACACCCCTCACTGTAACTCTCTGATATACCCCACACCCCTCACTGTAACACTCTGATATACCCCACACCCGTCACTGTAACACTCTGATATATCCTACACCCCTCACTGTAACACTTGGATATACCCCACACCCCTCATTGTAACACTCTGATATACCACACACCCCTCACTTTAACACTCTGATATACCCCACACCCCTCACTGTAACACTCTGATATAATCCACACCCCTCACTGTAACACTCTGATATATCCCACACCCCTCACTGTAACTCTCTGATATACCGTAAACCCTCACTGTAACTCTCTGATATACACCACACCCCTCACTGTTACACTCTGATATTCCCCACACCCCTCACTGTAACACACTGATATACCCCACACCCCTCACTGTAACACTCTGATATACCCCACACCCCTCACTGTAACACTCTGATATACCCCACACCCCTCACTGTAACACTCTGATATATGCCACACCCCTCACTGTAACTCTTTGATATACCCCACAGCCCTCACTGTAACACTCTGATATTCCCCACACCCCTCACTGTAACACTCTGATATACCCCACACCCCTCACTGTAGCAGTCTGATATACCCCACACCCGTCACTGTAACACTCTGATATACCTCACACCCCTCACTGTAAAACTCTGATATACCCCAGACCCCTCACTGTAAAACTCTGATATACCCCACACCTCTCACTGTAACACTCTGATATACGCCACACCCGTCACTGTAACACTCTTATATATCCCACACCTCTCACTGTAACACTCTGATATAACCCACACCCCTCATTGTAACTATCTAATATACCCCACACCCCTCACTGTAACACTCTGTTGTACCCCACACCCTTCACTGTAACACTCTGATATATCCCACACCCCTCACTATGACTCTCTGATATACCCCACACCCCTCACTGTAACACTCTGATATACCCCTGACCCGTCACTGTAACACTCTGATATATCCCACACCCCTCACTGTAACACTTAGATATACCCCACACCCCTCATTGTAACACTCTAAAATACCTCACACCCCTCACTGTAACACTCTGATATACCCCACACCCCTCACTGTAACACTCTGATATATCCCACACACCTCACTGTAACACTCCGATATACCCCACACCCCTCACTGTAACACTCTGATATATCCCACACTCCTCACTGTAACACTCTGATATACCCCACACCACTCAATGTAACTCTCTGATATACCCCACACCCGTCACTGTAACACTGTCATATACCCCACATGCCTCACTGTAGCACTCTGATATACCCCACACCCCTCGCTGTAACACTCAGATATACCCCACACCCCTCACTGTAACTCTCTGATATAGCCCACACCCCTCACTGTAAGACTGTGATATATCCCCCACCCCTCACTGTAACGCTCTGATATACCCCACACCCTTCACTGTAAAATTCTGATATATCCCACACCCCTCACTGTAACACTCTGATATACACCACACCCCTCACTGTAACACTCTGATATACACCACACCCCTTATTGTAACACTCTGATATATCCCGCACCCCTCACTGTAACACTCTGAAATACTTCACACCCCTCACTGTAACACTCTGATATTCCCCACACCCCTCGTTGTAACACACTGATACACACCACACCCCGCACTGTAAGACTCTGAAGTACCCCACACCCCTCACTGTAACACTCTGACATACCACACACCCCTCACTGTAACACTCTGATATACGCCACACCCCTCACTGTAACTCTCTGATATATCCCACAGCCCTCACTGTAACACTCTGATATACCCCAAACTCCTCAGTTTAACACTCTGATATACCCCACACCCCTCACTGTAACACTCTGATAGTCCCCACACCCCTCATTGTAACACACTGATATACCCCACACCCCTCACTGTAACACTCTGATATACCCCACACCCCTCACTGTAACACTCTGATATACGCCACACCCCTCACTGTAACTCTCTGATATATCCCACAGCCCTCACTGTAACAATCTGATAGAACCCACATTCCTCACTGTAAAACTCTGATATTCTCCACATCCCTCACTGTAACACTCTGATATACCCCACACCCCTCACTGTAACACTCTGATATACCCCATACCCCTTAATGTAAAACTCTGATATACCCCACACCCCTCACTGTAACACTTATATATCCTACACCCCTCACTGTAACTCTCTGATATATCCCACACCATTCACTGTAACACTCTGATATACTCCACACCCCTCACTGTAACAATCTGATATACGCCACACCCCTCACTGTATATCTCTGATATACCCCACACCCCTCACTGTAACACTCTGATATACCCCACACCCCTCACTGTAACACTCTGATATATGCCACACCCCTCACTGTAACTCTTTGATATACCCCACAGCCCTCACTGTAACACTCTGATATTCCCCACACCCCTCACTGTAACACTCTGATATACCCCACACCCCTCACTGTAGCAGTCTGATATACCCCACACCCCTCACTGTTACACTCTGATATACCTCACACCCCTCACTGTAAAAGTCTGATATACCCTAGACCCCTCACTGTAAAACTCTGATATACCCCACACCTCTCACTGTAACACTCTGATATACGCCACACCCGTCACTGTAACACTCTTATATATCCCACACCTCTCACTGTAACACTCTGATATAACCCACACCCCTCATTGTAACTATCTAATATACCCCACACCCCTCACTGTAACACTCTGTTGTACCCCACACCCTTCACTGTAACACTCTGATATATCCCACACCCCTCACTATGACTCTCTGATATACCCCACACCCCTCACTGTAACACTCTGATATACCCCTGACCCGTCACTGTAACACTCTGATATATCCCACACCCCTCACTGTAACACTTAGATATACCCCACACCCCTCATTGTAACACTCTAAAATACCACACACCCCTCACTGTAACACTCTGATATACCCCACACCCCTCACTGTAACACTCTGATATATCCCACACACCTCACTGTAACACTCCGATATACCCCACACCCCTCACTGTAACACTCTGATATATCCCACACTCCTCACTGTAACACTCTGATATACCCCACACCACTCAATGTAACTCTCTGATATACCCCACACCCGTCACTGTAACACTGTCATATACCCCACATGCCTCACTGTAACACTCTGATATACCCCACGCCCCTCACTGTAACACTCAGATATACCACACACCCGTCACTGTAACTCTCTGATATAGCCCACACCCCTCACTGTAAGACTGTGATATATCCCCCACACCTCACTGTAACGCTCTGATATACCCCACACCCTTCACTGTAAAATTCTGATATATCCCACACCCCTCACTGTAACACTCTGATATACACCACACCCCTCACTGTAACACTCTGATATACACCACACCCCTCACTGTAACACTCTGATATATCCCACACCCCTCACTGTAACACTCTGAAATACTTCACACCCCTCACTGTAACACTCTGATATTCCCCACACCCCTCGTTGTAACACACTGATACACCCCACACCCCGCACTGTAAGACTCTGACATACCCCACACCCCTCACTGTAACACTCTGACATACCACACACCCCTCACTGTAACTCTCTGATATACGCCACACCCCTCACTGTAACTCTCTGATATATCCCACAGCCCTCACTGTAACACTCTGATATACCCCAAACTCCTCAGTTTAACACTCAGATATAGCCCACACCCCTCACTGTAACACTCTGATAGTCCCCACACCCCTCATTGTAACACACTGATATACCCCACACCCCTCACTGTAACACTCTGATATACCCCACACCCCTCACTGTAACACTCTGATATACGCCACACCCCTCACTGTAACTCTCTGATATATCCCACAGCCCTCACTGTAACACTCTGATATACCCCACACCCCTCACTTTAACACTCTGATATACCCCACACCCCTTACTGTAACACTCTGATATATCCCACACCCCTCACTGTAACTCTCTGATATACCCCACACCCCTCACTGTAACAATCTGATATAACCCACATTCCTCACTGTAAAACTCTGATATACTCCACACCCCTCACTGTAACACTCTGATATACCCCACACCCCTCACTGTAACACTCTGATATACCCCATACCCCTTAATGTAAAACTCTGATATACCCCACACCCCTCACTGTAACACTTATATATCCTACACCCCTCACTGTAACTCTCTGATATATCGCACACCATTCACTGTAACACTCTGATATACTCCACACCCCTCACTGTAACAATCTGATATACCCCACACCCCTCACTGTATATCTCTGATATACCCCACACCCCTCACTGTAACACTCTGATATACCCCACACCTCTCAATGTAAAACTCTGATATACCCCAGACCCCTCACTGTAGAACTCTGATATACCCCACACCGCTCACTGTAACACTGATATATTCCACACCCCTCACTGTAACACTCTGATATAACCCACACTCCTCATTGTAACAATCTGATATACCCCACACCCCTCACTCTAACACTCTGATATACCCCACACCCCTCACGGTAACACTCTGATATATCCCACACCCCTCACTGTAACTCACTGATATACCCCACACCCCTCACTGTAACACTCCGATATATCCCATACCCCTCACTGTAACACTTGGATATACCCCACACCCCTCACTGTAAAACTCTGATATACTCCACACCCCTCACTGTAGCAGTCTGATATACCCCACACCCCTCACTGTAACACTCTGATATACCTCACACCCCTCACTGTAAATCTCTGATATACCCCACACCCCTCACTGTAACACTGATATATCCCAAACCCCTCACTGTAACTCTCTGATATATCCCACCCCCTTCACTGTAACACTCTGATATACCCCACACCCCTCACTGTAACACTCTGATATACCCCACACCCCTCACTGTAACACTCTGATATAACCCACACCCCTCATTGTAACAATCTGATATACTCCACATCCCTCACTCTAACACTCTGATATACCCCACTCCCCTCACTGTAACACTCTGATATATCCCACACCCCTCACTGTAACTCTCTGATATACCCCACACCCCTCACTGTAACACTATGATATACCCCACACCCATCACTGTAACACTCTGATATATCCCACACCCCTCACTGTAACACTCTGATATACGCCACACCCCTCACTGTAACTCTCTGATATATCCCACAGCCCTCACTGTAACATTCTGATATACCCCACACCCCTCACTTTAACACTCTGATATACCCCACACCCCTCACTGTAACACTCTGATATATCCCACACCCCTCACTGTAACTCTCTGATATACCCCACACCCCTCACTGTAACACTCTGATATACCCCACACCCGTCGCTGTAACACTCTGATATATCCTACACCCCTCACTGTAACACTTGGATATACCCCACACCCCTCATTGTAACACTCTGATATACCACACACCCCTCACTTTAACACTCTGATATACCCCACACCCCTCACTGTAACACTCTGATATAATCCACACCCCTCACTGTAACACTCTGATATATCCCACACCCCTCACTGTAAATCTCTGATATACCGTAAACCCTCACTGTAACTCTCTGATATACACCACACCCCTCACTGTTACACTCTGATATTCCCCACACCCCTCACTGTAACACACTGATATACCCCACACCCCTCACTGTAACACTCTGATATACCCCACACCCCTCACTGTAACACTCTGATATACCCCACACCCCTCACTGTAACACTCTGATATATGCCACACCCCTCACTGTAACTCTTTGATATACCCCACAGCCCTCACTGTAACACTCTGATATTCCCCACACCCCTCACTGTAACACTCTGATATACCCCACACCCCTCACTGTAGCAGTCTGATATACCCCACACCCGTCACTGTAACACTCTGATATACCTCACACCCCTCACTGTAAAACTCTGATATACCCCAGACCCCTCACTGTAAAACTCTGATATACCCCACACCTCTCACTGTAACACTCTGATATACGCCACACCCGTCACTGTAACACTCTTATATATCCCACACCTCTCACTGTAACACTCTGATATAACCCACACCCCTCATTGTAACTATCTAATATACCCCACACCCCTCACTGTAACACTCTGTTGTACCCCACACCCTTCACTGTAACACTCTGATATATCCCACACCCCTCACTATGACTCTCTGATATACCCCACACCCCTCACTGTAACACTCTGATATACCCCTGACCCGTCACTGTAACACTCTGATATATCCCACACCCCTCACTGTAACACTTAGATATACCCCACACCCCTCATTGTAACACTCTAAAATACCTCACACCCCTCACTGTAACACTCTGATATACCCCACACCCCTCACTGTAACACTCTGATATATCCCACACACCTCACTGTAACACTCCGATATACCCCACACCCCTCACTGTAACACTCTGATATATCCCACACTCCTCACTGTAACACTCTGATATACCCCACACCACTCAATGTAACTCTCTGATATACCCCACACCCGTCACTGTAACACTGTCATATACCCCACATGCCTCACTGTAGCACTCTGATATACCCCACACCCCTCACTGTAACACTCAGATATACCCCACACCCCTCACTGTAACTCTCTGATATAGCCCACACCCCTCACTGTAAGACTGTGATATATCCCCCACCCCTCACTGTAACGCTCTGATATACCCCACACCCTTCACTGTAAAATTCTGATATATCCCACACCCCTCACTGTAACACTCTGATATACACCACACCCCTCACTGTAACACTCTGATATACACCACACCCCTTACTGTAACACTCTGATATATCCCGCACCCCTCACTGTAACACTCTGAAATACTTCACACCCCTCACTGTAACACTCTGATATTCCCCACACCCCTCGTTGTAACACACTGATACACCCCACACCCCGCACTGTAAGACTATGAAATACCCCACACACCTCACTGTAACACTCTGACATACCACACACCCCTCACTGTAACACTCTGATATACGCCACACCCCTCACTGTAACTCTCTGATATATCCCACAGCCCTCACTGTAACACTCTGATATACCCCAAACTCCTCAGTTTAACACTCTGATATATCCCACACCCCTCACTGTAACACTCTGATAGTCCCCACACCCCTCATTGTAACACACTGATATACCCCACACCCCTCACTGTAACACTCTGATATACCCCACACCCCTCACTGTAACACTCTGATATACGCCACACCCCTCACTGTAACTCTCTGATATATCCCACAGCCCTCACTGTAACAATCTGATAGAACCCACATTCCTCACTGTAAAACTCTGATATTCTCCACACCCCTCACTGTAACACTCTGATATACCCCACACCCCTCACTGTAACACTCTGATATACCCCATACCCCTTAATGTAAAACTCTGATATACCCCACACCCCTCACTGTAACACTTATATATCCTACACCCCTCACTGTAACTCTCTGATATATCCCACACCATTCACTGTAACACTCTGATATACTCCACACCCCTCACTGTAACAATCTGATATACGCCACACCCCTCACTGTATATCTCTGATATACCCCACACCCCTCACTGTAACACTCTGATATACCCCACACCTCTCAATGTAAAACTCTGATATACCCCAGACCCCTCACTGTAGAACTCTGATATACCCCACACCGCTCACTGTAACACTGATATATTCCACACCCCTCACTGTAACACTCTGATATAACCCACACTCCTCATTGTAACAATCTGATATACCCCACACCCCTCACTCTAACACTCTGATATACCCCACACCCCTCACGGTAACACTCTGATATATCCCACACCCCTCACTGTAACTCACTGATATACCCCACACCCCTCACTGTAACACTCTGATATATCCCATACCCCTCACTGTAACACTTGGATATACCCCACACCCCTCACTGTAAAACTCTGATATACTCCACACCCCTCACTGTAACACTCTGATATACACCACACCCCTCACTGTAACACTCTGATATACCTCACACCCCTCACTGTAAATCTCTGATATACCCCACACCCCTCACTGTAACACTGATATATCCCAAACCCCTCACTGTAACTCTCTGATATATCCCACCCCCTTCACTGTAACACTCTGATATACCCCACACCCCTCACTGTAACACTCTGATATACCCCACACCCCTCACTGTAACACTCTGATATACCCCAGACCCCTCACTGTAACACTCTGATATAACCCACACCCCTCATTGTAACAATCTGATATACTCCACATCCCTCACTTTACACTCTGATATACCCCACTCCCCTCACTGTAACACTCTGATATATCCCACACCCCTCACTGTAACTCTCTGATATACCCCACACCCCTCACTGTAACACTATGATATACCCCACACCCATCACTGTAACACTCTGATATATCCCACACCCCTCACTGTAACACTCTGATATACCCCACACCCCTCACTGTAACAATCTGATATATCCCACACCCCTCACTGTTACACTCTGATATACCCCAAACACCTCACTGTAACACTCTGATATATCCCACACCCCTCACTGTAACAACCTGATATATCACACACCCCCCTCACTGTAACACTCTGATATACCCCACACCCCTCACTTTTACAATCTGATATACCCCACACCCCCCTCACTGTAACACTCTGATATACCCCACACCCCTCACTTTTACAATCTGATATACCCCACACCCCTCACTGTAACAATCTGATATATCCCACACCCCTCACTGTAACACTCTGATATACCCCACACCCCTCACTGTAACACTCTGATATACCCCACACCCATCACTGTAACACTCTGATATACCCCACACTGCTCACTGTAACACTCTGATATACACCACACCCCTCACTGTAACACTCTGTTATACCCCACACCCGTCACTGTAACACTCTGATAAATCCCACACCCCTCACTGTGAAACTCGGATATACCCCACACACCTCACTGTTACACTCTGATATACCAGACACCCCTCACTGTAACACACTGATATACCCCAGACCCCTCGCTGTAACACTCTGATATACCCCACACGACTCACTGTAACACTCTGATATACCCCGCACCCCATACTGTAACAGTCTGACATATCCCACGCCCCTAACTGTAAGTCTCTGATATACCCGACACCCCTCACTGTAACACTCTGATATACCCCACACCCCTCACAGTTACACTCTGATATACCCCACACCCCTCACTGTAACACACAGATATACCCCACACCCCTCACTGAAGGACTGTGATATATCCCACACCCCTCACTGAAACACTCTGATATACCCCACACCCTTCACTGTAACATTCTGATATATCCCACACCCCTCACTGTAACACTCTGATATACCCCACACCCCTCTCTGTAACACTCTGATATACCCCACACCCCTCACTGTAACACTCTGATATATCCCACACCCATCACTGTAATACTCTGATAGATCCCACACCCCTCACTGTAACACTCTGATATATCGCACTCCCCTCACTGTAACACTCTGATACACCCCACACCCCTCACTGTAACTCTCTGATATACCCCACACCCCTCACTGTAAAACTCTGATATACCCCACACCCCTCACAGTAACACTCTTATATACCCCACACCCCTCACTGTAACACTCTGATATACCCCACACCCCTCACTGTAACACGCTGATATATCCCACACCCCTCACTGTAACACTCTGATATACCCAACACCCCTCACTGTAACACTCTGATATACCCCACACCCCTCACTGCAACTCTCTGATGTACCCCACACCCCTCACTGTAACACTCTGATATACCCCACACCCCTCACTGTAACACTCTGATATACCCCAGAACCCTCACTGTAACACTCTGATATAACCCACACCCCTCATTGTAACAATCTGATATACCCCACACCCCTCACTCTAACACTCTGATATACCCCACTCCCCTCACTGTAACACTCTGATATATCCCACACCCCTCACTGTAACTCTCTGATATACCCCACACCCCTCACTGTAACACTATGATATACCCCACACTCGTCACTGTAACACTCTGATATATCCCACACCTCTCACTGTAACACTCTGATATACCCAACACCCCTCACTGTAGCAATCTGTTATATCCCACACCCCTCACTGTTACACTCTGATATACCCCACACCCCTCACTGTAACAATCTGATATATCCCACACCCCACACTGTAACAGTCTGATATACCCCACACCCCTCACTGTAACACTCTGATATACCCCACACCCATCACTGTAACACTCTGATATAACCCACACTCCTCATTGTAACACTGATATACCCCACACCCCTCACTGTAACACTCTGATATACCCCACACCCCTCACTGTAACACTCTGATATATCCCACACCTCTCACTGTAACACTCTGATATATCCCACACCTCTCACTGTAACACTCTGATATAACCCACACTCCTCATTTTAACACTGATATACCCCACACCCCTCACTGTAACACTGATATATTCCACACCCCTCACTTTAACAATCTGATATAACCCACACTCCTCATTGTAACAATCTGATATACCCCACACCCCTCACTGTAACACTCTGATATACCCCACACCCCTCACGGTAACACTCTGATATATCCCACACCTCTCACTGTAACTCTCTGATATACCCCACAACCCTCACTGTAACACTCTGATATACCCCACACTCGTCACTGTAACACTCTGATATATCCCATACCCCTCACTGTAACACTTGGATATACCCCACACCTCTCACTGTAAAATTCTGATATACTCCACACCCCTCACTGTAGCACTCTGATATACCCTACTCCCCTCATTGTAACACTCTGATATACCTCACACCCCTCACTGTAAATCTCTGATATACTCCACACCCCTCACTGTAACACTGATATATCCCACACCCCTCACTGTAACTCTCTGATATATCCCACCCCCTTCACTGTAACACTCGGATATACCCCACACCCCTCACTGTAACACTCTGATATACCCCACACCCCTCACTGTAACACTCTTATATACCCCAGAACCCTCACTGTAACACTCTGATATAAACCACACCCCTCATTGTAACAATCTGATATACCCCACAGCCCTCACTCTAACACTCTGATATACCCTACTCCCCTCACTGTAACACTCTGATATATCCCACACCCCTCACTGTAACTCTCTGATATACCCCACACCCCTCACTGTAACACTATGATATACCCCACACTCGTCACTGTAACACTCTGATATATCCCACACCTCTCACTGTAACACTCTGATATACCCCACACCCCTCACTGTAGCAATCTGATATATCCCACACCCCTCACTGTTACACTCTGATATACCCCAAACACTTCACTGTAACACTCTGATATATGCCACACCCCTCACTGTAACAACCTGATATATCCCACACCCCCATCACTGTAACACTCTGATATAGCCCACACCCCTCACTGTAACTCTGTGATATACCCCACACCCCTCACTGTAACAATCTGATATATCCCACACCCCTCACTGTAACACTCTGATATACCCCACACCCCTCACTGTAACACTCTGATATACCCCACACCCATCACTGTAACACTCTGATATACCCCACACTGCTCACTGTAACACTCTGATATACACCACACCCCTCACTGTAACACTCTGTTATACCCCACACCCGTCACTGTAACATTCTGATAAATCCCACACCCCTCACTGTGAAACTCGGATATACCCCACACACCTCACTGTTACACTCTGATATACCAGACACCCCTCACTGTAACACTCTGATATACCCGACACCCCTCACTGTAACACTCTGATATACCCCACACGACTCACTGAAACACTCTGATATACCCCACACCCCATACTGTAACAGTCTGATATATCCCACGCCCCTAGCTGTAACTCTCTGATATACCCCACACCCCTCACTGTAACACTCTGATATACCCCACACCCCTCACAGTTACACTCTGATATACCCCACACCCCTCACTGTAACACTCAGATATACCCCACACCCCTCACTGAAAGACTGTGATATATCCCACACCCCTCACTGTAACACTCTGATATACCCCACACCCTTCACTGTAACATTCTGATATATCCCACACCCCTCACTGTAACACTCTGATATACCCCACACCCCTCTCTGTAACACTCTGATATAACCAACACCCCTCACTGTAACACTCTGATATATCCCACACCCATCACTGTAACACTCTGATAGATACCACACCCCTCACTGTAACACTCTGATATACCCCACACACCTCACTGTAACACTCTGATATATCCCACACCCCTCAATGTAACACTCTGATATACCCCACACCCCTCAATGTAACACTCTGATATATCCCACACCCCTCACTGTAACACTCTGATATACACCACACCCCTCACAGTTACACTCTGATGTATCCCACACTCCTCACTGTAACACTCTGATATACCCCACACCCCTCACTGTAACTATCTGATATACCCCACACCCCTCACTGAAAGAGTGTGATATATCCCACACCCCTCACTGTAACACTCTGATATACCCCACACCCCTCTCTGTAACACTCTGATATACCCCACACCCCTCACTGTAACACTCTGATATATCCCACACCCCTCACTGTAACACTCTGATATACCCCACACCCCTCACTGTAACTCTCTGATATACCCGACACCCCTCACTGTAACACTCTGATATTCCCCACACCCCTCACTGTAACACACTGTTATACCCCACACCCCTCACTGTAACACTCTGATATACCCCACACCCCTCAATGTAACACTCTGATATATCCCACACCCCTCTCTGTAACACTCTGCCATTCCCCACACCCCTCACTGTAACACTCTGATACACCCCACACCCCTCACAGTAACACTGATATACCCCACACCCCTCACTGTAACACTCTGATATACCCCACACGCCTCAAAGTAACACTGATATACCGCACACCCCTCACTGTAAGACTCTGATATACCCCACACCCCTCACTGTAACACCCTGATACACCCCTCACTGTAACACTGATATACCCCACACCTCTCACTGTAACAAACTGATATACCCCACACCCCTCACAGTAACACTCTGATATACCCCACACCCCTCACTGTAACACTCTTGTATATCACAGACCCCTCACTGTAACAGTCTGATATACCCCAAACTCCTCACTGTAACACTCTGACATACCACACACCCCTGAATGTAACACTCTGATATATCCCACACCCCTCACTGTAACTCTCTGATATATCCCACAGCCCTCACTGTAACACTCTGATATACCCCAAACTCCTCACTTTAACACTCTGATATACCCCACACCCCTCACTGTAACACTCTGATATTCCCCACACCCCTCATTGTAACACACTGAAATACCCCACACCCCTCACTGTAACACTCTGAAAAACCCCACACCCCTCACTGTAACACTCTGATATACGCCACACCCCTCACTGTAACTCTCTGATATATCCCACAGCCCTCACTGTAACACTCTGATATACCCCACACCCCTCACTTTAACACTCTGATATACCCCACACCCCTTACTGTAACACTCTGATATATCCCACACCCCTCACTGTAACTCTCTGATATACCCCACACCCCTCTCTATAACACTCTGATATACCCCACACCCGTCACTGTAACACTCTGATATATCCCACACCCCTCACTGTAACACTTGGATATACCCCACACCCCTCATTGTAACAATCTGATATACCCCACACCCCTCACTCTAACACTCAGATATACCCAACTCCCCTCACTGTAACAATCTGATATATCCCACACCCCTCACGGTAACTCTCTGATATACCCCACACCCCTCACTGTAACACTATGATATACCCCACACCCGTCACTGTAACACTCTGATATATCCCACACCCCTCACTGTAACACTCTGATATACCCCACACCCCTCACTGTAACAATCTGATATATCCCACACCACTCACTGTTACACTCTGATATACCCCAAAGACCTCACTGTAACACTCTGATATATCCCACACCCCTCACTGTAACAACCTGATATATCCCACACCCCCCTCACTGTAACACTCTGATATACCCCACACCCCTCACTGTAACACTCTGATATAACCCACACCCCTCACTGTAACAATCTGATATATCCCACACCCCTCACTGTAACACTCTGATATACCCCACACCCCTCACTGTAACACTCTGATATACCCCACACCCATCACTGTAACACTCTAATATACCCCACACTGCTCACTGTAACACTCTGATATACAGCACACCCCTCACTGTAACACTCTGATATACCCCACACCCCTCAGTGTAACACTCTGATATACACCACACCCGTCACTGTAACACTCTGATAAATCCCACACCCCTCACTGTGAAACTCGGATATACCCCACACACCTCACTGTTACACTCTGATATACCAGTCACCCCTCACTGTAACACTCTGATATACCCCACACCCCTCACTGTAACACTCTGATATACCCCACACGACTCACTGTAACACTCTTATATACCCCACACCCCATACTGTATCAGTCTGATATATCCCACGCCCCTAGCTGTAACTCTCTGATATACCACACACCCCTCACTGTAACACTCTGATATACCCCACACCCCTCACAGTTACACTCTGATATACCCCACACCCCTCACTGTAACACTCAGATATACCCCACACCCCTCACTGAAAGACTGTGATATATCCCACAACCCTCACTGTAACACTCTGATATACCCCACACCCTTCACTGTAACATTCTGATATATCCCACACCCCTCACTGTAACACTCTGATATACCCCACACCCCTCTCTGTAACACTCCGATATACCCCACACCCCTCACTGTAACACTCTGATATATCCCACACCCATCACTGTAACACTCAGATAGATCCCACACCCCTCACTGTAACAGTCTGATATACCCCACACACCTCACTGTAACTCTCTGATATATCCCACACCCCTCAATGTAACACTCTGATATACCCCACACCCCTCAATGTAACACTCTGATATATCCCACACCCCTCACTGTAACACTCTGATATACCCCACACCCCTCACTGTAACAATCTGATATACCGCACACCCCTCACTGTAACACTCTGATATACCCCACACCCCTCACTGTAACACTCTGATATATCCCACACCCCTCACTGTAACACTCTGATATTTCCCACACCCCTCACTGTAAGACTCTGATATACCCCTTCACCCCTCACTGTAACACTCTGATATACCCCAGACCCCTCACTGTAAGACTCTGATATACCCCACACCCCTCACTGTAACACTGATATATCCCAGACCCCTCGCTGTAACTCTCTGAAATATCCCACACCCCTCACTGTAACAATCTGATATATCCCACACCTCTCACTGTAACACTCTGATATATCCCACACCTCTCACTGTAACACTCTGATATAACCCACACTCCTCATTTTAACACTGATATACCCCACACCCCTCACTGTAACACTGATATATTCCACACCCCTCACTGTAACAATCTGATATAACCCACACTCCTCATTGTAACAATCTGATATACCCCACACCCCTCACTGTAACACTCTGATATACCCCACACCCCTCACGGTAACACTCTGATATATCCCACACCCCTCACTGTAACTCTCTGATATACCCCACAACCCTCACTGTAACACTCTGATATACCCCACACTCGTCACTGTAACACTCTGATATATCCCATACCCCTCACTGTAACACTTGGATATACCCCACACCCCTCACTGTAATATTCTGATATACTCCACACCCCTCACTGTAGCACTCTGATATACCCCACACCCCTCACTGTAACACTCTGATATACCTCACACCCCTCACTGTAAATCTCTGATATACTCCACACCCCTCACTTTAACACTGATATATCCCACACCCCTCACTGTAACACTCTGATATACCCCACACCCCTCACTGTAACACTCTTATATACCCCAGAACCCTCACTGTAACACTCTGATATAACCCACACCCCTCATTGTAACAATCTGATATACCCCACAGCCCTCACTCTAACACTCTGATATACCCTACTCCCCTCACTGTAACACTCTGATATATCCCACACCCCTCACTGTAACTCTCTGATATACCCCACACCCCTCACTGTAACACTATGATATACCCCACACTCGTCACTGTAACACTCTGATATATCCCACACCTCTCACTGTAACACTCTGATATACCCCACACCCCTCACTGTAGCAATCTGATATATCCCACACCCCTCACTGTTACACTCTGATATACCCCAAACACTTCACTGTAACACTCTGATATATGCCACACCCCTCACTGTAACAACCTGATATATCCCACACCCCCCTCACTGTAACACTCTGATATAGCCCACACCCCTCACTGTAACTCTGTGATATACCCCACACCCCTCACTGTAACAATCTGATATATCCCACACCCCTCACTGTAACACTCTGATATACCCCACACCCCTCACTGTAACACTCTGATATACCCCACGCCCATCACTGTAACACTCTGATATACCCCACACTGCTCACTGTAACACTCTGATATACACCACACCCCTCACTGTAACACTCTGTTATACCCCACACCGGTCACTGTAACATTCTGATAAATCGCACACCTCTCACTGTGAAACTCGGATATACCCCACACTCCTCACTGTTACACTCTGATATACCAGACACCCCTCACTGTAACACTCTGATATACCCCACACGACTCACTGAAAGACTGTGAAAGATCCCACACCCCTCACTGTAACACTCTGATATACCCCACACCCTTCACTGTAACATTCTGATATATCCCACACCCCTCACAGTAACACTCTGATATACCCCACACCCCTCTCTGTAACACTCTGATATAACCAACACCCCTCACTGTAACACTCTGATATATCCCACACCCATCACTGTAACACTCTGATAGATACCACACCCCTCACTGTAACACTCTGATATACCCCACACACCTCACTGTAACACTCTGATATATCCCACACCCCTCAATGTAACACTCTGATATACCCCACACCCCTCAATGTAACACTCTGATATATCCCACACCCCTCACTGTAACACTCTGATATACACCACACCCCTCACAGTTACACTCTGATGTATCCCACACTCCTCACTGTAACACTCTGATATACCCCACACCCCTCACTGTAACTATCTGATATACCCCACAGCCCTCACTGTAACACTGTGATATACCCCACACCCCTCACTGTAACACTCTGATATACCCCACACCCCTCACTGCAACACTCAGATATACCCCACACCCCTCACTGTAACACTCTGATATACCCCACACCCCTCACTGAAAGAGTGTGATATATCCCACACCCCTCACTGTAACACTCTGATATACCCCACACCCCTCTCTGTAACACTCTGATATACCCCACACCCCTCACTGTAACACTCTGATATATCCCACACCCCTCACTGTAACACTCTGATATACCCCACACCCCTCACTGTAACACTCTGATATACCCCACACCCCTCACTGTAACTCTCTGATATACCCGACACCCCTCACTGTAACACTCTGATATTCCCCACACCCCTCACTGTAACACACTGTTATACCCCACACCCCTCACTGTAACACTCTGATATACCCCACACCCCTCAATGTAACACTCTGATATATCCCACACCCCTCTCTGTAACACTCTGCCATTCCCCACACCCCTCACTGTAACACTCTGATACACCCCACACCCCTCACAGTAACACTGATATACCGCACACCCCTCACTGTAAGACTCTGATATACCCCACACCCCTCACTGTAACACCCTGATACACCCCTCACTGTAACACTGATATACCCCACACCCCTCACTGTAACAAACTGATATACCCCACACCCCTCACTGTAACACTCTGATATACCCCACACCCCTCACTGTAACACTCTTGTATATCCCAGACCCCTCACTGTAACAGTCTGATATACCCCAAAACCCTCAATGTAACACTCTGATATACCCAAAACTCCTCACTGTAACACTCTGACATACCACACACCCCTCACTGTAACACTCTGATATACCCCACACCCCTCACTGTAACTCTCTGATATATCCCACAGCCCTCACTGTACCACTCTGATATACCCCAAACTCCTCACTTTAACACTCTGATATACCCCACACCCCTCACTGTAACACTCTGATATTCCCCACACCCCTCATTGTAACACACTGAAATACCCCACACCCCTCACTGTAACACTCTGATATACCCCACACCCCTCACTGTAACACTCTGATATACGCCACACCCCTCACTGTAACACTCTGATATTCCCCACACCCCTCACTTTAACACTCTGATATACCCCACACCCCTTACTGTAACACTCTGATATATCCCACACCCCTCACTGTAACTCTCTGATATACCCCACACCCCTCTCTATAACACTCTGATATACCCCACACCCGTCACTGTAACACTCTGATATATCCCACACCCCTCACTGTAACACTTGGATATACCCCACACCCCTCATTGTAACACTCTGATATACCACACACCCCTCACTTTAACACTCTGATATACCCCACACCCCTCACTGTAACACTCTGATATAATCCACACCCTTCACTGTAACACTCTGATATATCCCACACACCTCAGTGTAACTCTCTGATATACCGTAAACCCTCAATGTAACGCGCTGATATACCCCACACCCCTCACTGTAACAATCTGATATACCCCACACCCCTCACTGTATATCTCTGATACACCCCACACCCCTCACTGTAACACTCTGATATACCCCACACCCCTCACTGTAAAACTCTGATATACTCCACACCCCTCACTGTAACACTCTGATATACCCCACACCCCTCACTGTAACACTCTGTTATACCTCACACCCCTCACTGTAAATCTCTGATATACCCCACACCCCTCACTGTAACACTGATATATCCCCCACCCCTAACTGTAACTCTCTGATATATCCCACCCCCTTCACTGTAACACTCTGATATAGCCCACACCCCTCACTGTAACACTCTGATATACCCCACACCCCTCACTGTAACACTCTGATATACCCGAGACCCCTCACTGTAACACTCTGATAAACCCCAGACCCCTCACTGTAACACTCTGATATAACCCACACCCCTCATTGTAACAATCTGATATACCCCACACCCCTCACTCTAACACTCTGATATACCCCACTCCCCTCAATGTAACACTCTGATATATCCCATACCCCTCACTGTAACTCTCTGATATACCCCACACCCCTCCCTGTAACACTATGATATACCCCACACCCGTCACTGTAACACTCTGATATATCCCACACCCCTCACTGTAACACTCTGATATACCCCACACCCCTCACTGTAACAATCTGATATATCCCACACCCATCACTGTTACACTCTGATATACCCCAAAGACCTCACTGTAACACTCTGATATATCCCACACCCCTCACTGTAACAACCTGATATATCCCACACCCCCCTCACTGTAACACTCTGATATACCCCACACCCCTCACTGTAACTCTCTGATATAACCCACACCCCTCACTGTAACAATCTGATATATCCCACACCCCTCACTGTAACACTCTGATATACCCCACACCCCTCACTGTAACACTCTGATATACCCCACACCCATCACTGTAACACTCTAATATACCCCACACTGCTCACTGTAACACTCTGATATACAGCACACCCCTCACTGTAACATTCTGATATACCCCACACCCCTCAGTGTAACACTCTGATATACCCCACACCCGTCACTGTAACACTCTGATAAATCCCACACCCCTCACTGTGAAACTCGGATATACCCCACACACCTCACTGTTACACTCTGATATACCAGTCACCCCTCAGTGTAACACTCTGATATACCCCACACCCCTCACTGTAACACTCTGATATACCCCACACGACTCAGTGTAACACTCTGATATACCCCACACCCCATACTGTATCAGTCTGATATATCCCACGCCCCTAACTGTAACTCTCTGATATACCCCACACCCCTCACTGTAACACTCTGATATACCCCACACCCCTCACAGTTGCACTCTGATATACCCCACAGCCCTCACTGTAACACTCAGATATACCCCACACCCCTCACTGAAAGACTGTGATATATCCCACACCCCTCACTGTAACACTCTGATATACCCCACACCCTTCACTGTAACATTCTGATATATCCCACACCCCTGACTGTAACACTCTGATATACCCCACACCCCTCTCTGTAACACTCCGATATACCCCACACCCCTCACTGTAACACTCTGATATATCCCGCACCCATCACTGTAACACTCAGATAGATCCCACACCCCTCACTGTAACAGTCTGATATACCCCACACTCCTCACTGTAACTCTCTGATATATCCCACACCCCTCACTGTAACACTCTGATATACACCACACCCCTCACATTTACACTCTGATGTATCCCACACTCCTCACTGTAACACTCTGATATACCCCACACCCCTCACTGTAACAATCTGATATACCGCACACCCCTCAGTGTAACACTCTGATATACCCCACACCCCTCACTGTAACACTCTGATATATCCCACACCCCTCACTGTAACACTCTGATATATCCCACACCCCTCACTGTAAGACTCTGATATACCCCTTCACCCCTCACTGTAACACTCTGATATACCCCAGACCCCTCACTGTAAAACTCTGATATACCCCACACCCCTCACTGTAACACTGATATATCCCAGACCCCTCGCTGTAACTCTCTGAAATATCCCACACCCCTCACTGTAACAATCTGATATATCCCACACCCCTCACTGTAACACTCTGATATATGCCACACCCCTCACTGTAACACTATGATATATCCCACACCCCTCACTTTAACACTCTGATATAGCCCACCCCCTTTACTGTAACATTCTGATATATCCCACACCCCTCACTGTAACACTCTGATATGCACCACACCCCTCACTGTAACACTCTGATATACCCCACACCCCTCACTGTAACACTGTGATATATCCCACAACCCCGCACTGTAACACTCTGATATACTTCACACCCCTCACTATAACTCTCTGATATACCCCACACCCCTCACTGTAACACTCTGATATTCCCCACATGCCTCACTGTAACACACTGATATACCCCACACCCCTCACTGTAACACTCTGATATACCCCACACCCCTCACTGTAACACTCTGATATACGCCACACCCCTCACTGTAACTCTCTGATATGCCCCACAGCCCTCACTGTAACACTCTGATATACCCCACACCCCTCAATGTAACACTCTGATATACCCCATACCCTTCACTGTAACACTCTGATATACCCCACACCCCTCACTGTAACACTCTGATATACATCACACCCCTCAGTGTAAAACTCTGATATACCCCAGACCCCTCAGTGTAAAACTCTGATATACCCCATACCTCTCACTGTAACACTCTGATATATCCCTCACCTCTCACTGTAACACTCTGATATAACCCACACCCCTCATTGTAACACTCTGTTGTACCCCACACCCCTCACTGTAACACTCTGATATATCCCAAACCCCTCACTGGAACTCTCTGATATACCCCACACTCCTCACTGTAACACTCTGATATACCCCACACCCGTCACTGTAACACTCTGATATATCCCACACCCCTCACTGTAACACTTGGATATACCCCACACCCCTCATTGTAACACTCTGATATACCACACACCCCACAATGTAACACTCTGATATACCCCACACCCCTCACTGTAACACTCTGATATATCCCACACCCCTCACTGTAACACTCTGATATACCCCACACCCTTCACTGTAACATTCTGATATATCCCACACCCCTCACTGTAACACTCTGATATACACCACACCCCTCACTGTAACACTCTGATATACCCCACACCCCTCACTGTAACACTCTGATATATCCCACACCCCTCAATGTAACACTCTGATATACTTCACACCCCTCACTGTTACTCTCTGATATACCCCACACCCCTCACTGTAACACTCTGATATTCACCACACCCCTCATTGTAACACACTGATATACCCCACACCCCTCACTGTAACACTCTGATATACCCCACACCCCTCACTGTAACACTCTGATATACGCCACACCCGTCACTGTAACTCTCTGATATATCCCACAGCCCTCATTGTAACACTCTGATATACCCCACACCCCTCACTTTAACACTCTGATATACCCCACACCCCTCACTGTAACACTCTGATATTCCCCACACCCCTCATTGTAACACACTGATATACCCCACACCCCTCACTGTAACACTCTGATATACCCCACACCCCTCACTGTAACACTCTGATATACTACACACGCCTCACTGTAACACTCTGATATACGCCCCACCCCTCTCTGAAACTCTCTGATATATCCCACAGTCCTCACTGTAACACTCTGATATACCCCACAACCCTCACTTGAACACTCTGATATACCCCACACACCTCACTGTAACACTCTGATATACACCACACCCCTCAGTGTAACACTCTGATATATCCCACATCCCTCACAGTAACTCTCTGATATACCCCGCACCCCTGACTCTAACACTCTGATATACCCCACACCCGTGACTGTAACACTCTGATATATCCCACACCCCTCACTGTAACACTTGGATATACCCCACACCCCTCATTGTAACACTCTGATATACCACACACATCTCACTGTAACACTCTGATATACCCCACACCCCTCACTGTAACACTCTGTTATATCACACACCCCTCACTGTAACACTCTGATATACCCCACACCCCTCACTGTAACACTCTGATATATCCCACACTCCTCACTGTAACACTCTGATATACCCCACACCCCTCCCTGTAATTCTCTGATATACACCACACCCCTCACTGTAACACTGTGATATACCCCACACGCCTCACTGTAACACTCTGATATTCCCCACAACCCTCACTGTAACACTCAGATATACCCCACACCCCTCACTGTAACACTCTGATATAGCCCACACCCCTCACTGTAAGACTGTGATATATCCCACACCCCTCACTGTAACACTTTGATATACCCCACACCTTTCACAGATACATTCTGATATATCCCACACCCCTCACTGTAACACTCTGATATACACCACATTTCTCACTGTAACAGTCTGATATACCCCACACCCCTCACTGTAACACTCTGATATATCCCACACCCCTCACTGTAACACTCTGATATACTTCGCACCCCTCACTGTAACTCTCTGATATACCCCAGACCCCTCACTGTAACACTCTGATATTGCCAACACCCCTCATTGTAACACACTGATATACCCCACACCCCTCACTGTAACACTCTGATAAACCCCACACCCCTCACTGTAACTCTCTGATATACCACACACCCCTCACTGTAACACTCTGATATACGCCACAACCCTCACTGTAACTCTCTGATATATCCCACTGCCCTCACTGTAACACTCTGATATACCCCACACCCCACGCTATAGCACTCTGATATACCCCACACCCCTCACTGTAACACTCTGATATAACCCACACCCCTCTCTGTAACACTCTGATTTATCCCACACCCCTCACTGTAACTCTCTGATATACCGTAAACCCTCACTGTAACGCTCTGATATACCACACGCCCCTCAATGTAACAATCTGATATAACCCACACCCCTCACTGTAAAACTCTGATATACTCCACACCCCTCACTGTAACACTCTGATATACCCCACACCCCTCACTGTAACACTCTGATATGCACCACACCACTCAATGTAAAACTCTGATATACCCCACACCCCTCACTGTAACACTGATATATCCCACACCCCTCACTGTAACTCTCTGATATATCCCACACCCTTCACTGTAACACTCTGATATATTCCACAACCCTCACTGTAACACTGATATACCCCACACCCCTCACTGCAACACTCTGATATACCCCACACCCCTCACTGTAACACTCTGATATACCCCACACCCCTTAATGTAAAACTCTGATATACCCCAGACCCCTCACTGTAAAACTCTGATATACCCCACACCCCTCACTGTAACACTCTGATATATTCCACACACCTCACTGTAACACTCTGATATAACCCACACTCCTCATTGTAACAATCTGATATACCCCACACCCCTCACTCTAACACTCTGATATACCCCACACCCCTCACTGTAACACTCTGATATATCCCACATCCATCACTGTAACTCTCTGATATACCCCACACCCCTCACTGTAACACTCTGATATACCCCACACTCGTCACTGTAACACTCTGATATATCCCACACCCCTCACTGTAACACTTGGATATACCCCACACCCTTCACTGGAACACTCTGATATACCCCACACGCTCACTGTAACACTCTGATATACCCCACACCCCTCACTGTAACAGTCTGATATACCCCACACCCCTCACTTTAACACTCTGATATACCCCACACCCCTCACTGTAACACTCTGATATACCCCAAAGCCCTCACTGTAACACTCTGATATACCCCACACCCCTCACTGTAACATTCTGATATATCCCACACCCCTCACTGTAACTCTCTGATATGCCCCACACCCCTTACTGTAACACTCTGATATACCCCACACGCCTCACTGTAACTCTCTGATATACCCCACACCCCTCACTGTAACACTCCGATATACCCCACAACCCTCACTAAAACACTCTGATATACCCCACACCCCTCACTCTAGCCCTCTGATATATACCACACCCCTCACTGTAACTCTCTGATATACCCCACACGCCTCACTGTAACTCTCTGATATACCCCACACCCCTCACTGTAACACTCTGATATACCCCACACCCCTCACTGTAACACTCTGTTATACCCCACACCAGTCACTGTAACACTCTGATATATCCCACACCTGTCGCTGTAACACTCGGATATACCCCACACCCCTCACTGTAACACTCTGATATACCCCACAACCCATACTGTAACACTATGATATACCCCACACCCCACACAGTAACACTCTGATATAGCCCACACCCCTCAGAGTAACACTCTGATATAAGCCACACCCCTCACTGTAACACTCTGATATATTCCACACCCCTCACTGTAACACTCTGATATACCCCACACCCCTCACTGTAACACTCTGATATATCCCACACCCCTCAGTGTAACCCTCTTATATACCCCACACCCCTCACTGTAACACTCTGATATATCCCACACCCCTCAATGTAACTCTCTGATATACCCCACCCCCCTCACTGTAACACTCTGATATACCCCACACCCCTCACTGTAACACACTGATATACCCCACACCCCTCACTGTTACACTCAGATATACCCCACACCCCTCACTGTAACACTCTGATATATGCCACACCCCTCACTGTAACACTATGATATATCCCACACCCCTCACTGTAACACTCTGATATCGCCCACCCCCTTCACTGTAACATTCTGATATATCCCACATCACTCACTGTAACACTCTGATATACCCCACACCCCTCACTGTAACACTGTGATATAACCCACACCCAACACTGTAACACTCTGATATACTTCACACCCCTCACTGTAACTCTCTGATATACCCCACACCCCTCACTGTAACACTCTGATATTCCCCACACGCCTCACTGTAACACACTGATATAACCCACACCCCTCACTATAAAACTCTGATATACCCCACACCCCTCACTGTAACACTCTGATATACCCCACACCCCTCACTCTAACACTCTGATATACCCCACACCCCTCACTGTAACACTCTGATATATCCCACATCCCTCACTGTAACTCTCTGATATACCCCACACCCCTCACTGTAACACTCTGATATACCCCACACTCGTCACTGTAACACTCTGATTTATCCCACACCCCTCACTGTAACACTTGGATATACCCCACACCCCTCACTGGAACACTCTGATATACCCCACACGCTCACTGTAACACTCTGATATACCCCACACCCCTCACTGTAACACTCTGATATACCCCACACCCCTCACTTTAACACTCTGATATACCCCACACCCCTCACTGTAACACTCTGATATACCCCAAAACCCTCACTGTAACACTCTGATATACCCCACACCCCTCACTGTATCCCTCTGATATATCCCACACCCCTCACTGTAACTCTCAGATATAGCCCAGACCCTCACTGTAACGTTCTGATATACCCCACACCCCTCACTGTATCAATCTGATATAACCCACACCCCTCACTGTAAAACTCTGACATACTCCCCACCCCTCACTGTAACACTCTGATATACCCCACACCCCTCACTGTAACACTCTGATATACCTCACACCCCTCACTATAAATCTCTGATATACCCCACACCCCTTACTGTAACACTGATATATCCCACACCCCTCACTGTAACTCTCTGATATATCCCACACCATTCACTGTAACACTCTGATATACCCCACACCCCTCACTGTAACACTCTGATATACCCCACACCCCTCACTGTAACACTCTGATATACCCCAGACCCCTCACTGTAACACTCTGATATAACCCACACGGCTCATCGTAACAATCTGATATACCCCACACCCCTCAATCTAACACTCTGATATACCACACACCCCTCACTGTAACACTCTGATATATCCCACACCCCTCACTGTAACTCTCTGATATGCCCCACACCCCTTACTGTAACACTCTGATATACCCCACACGCCTCACTGTAACTCTCTGATATACCCCACACCCCTCACTAAAACACTCTGATATACCCCACACCCCTCACTGTAGCTCTCTGATATATCCCACACCCCTCACTGTAACTCTCTGATATACCCCACACCTCTCACTGTAACTCTCTGATATGCCCCACACCCCTCACTGTAACACTCTGATATACCCCACACCCCTCACTGTAACACTCTGTTATACCCCACACCAGTCACTGTAACACTCTGATATATCCCACACCTGTCGCTGTAACACCCGGAAATACCCCACACCCCTCACTGTAACACTCTGATATACCCCACAACCCATACTGTAACACTATGATATACCCCACACCCCTCACATTAACACTCTGATATACCCCACACCCCTCACAGTAACATTCTGATATAAGCCACACCCCTCACTGTAACACTCTGATATATCCCACACCCCACACTGTAACACTCTGATATACCCCACACCCCTCACTGTAACACTCTGATATATCCCACACCCCTCAGTGTAACCCTCTTATATAACCCACACCCCTCACTGTAACACTCTGATATATCCCACACCCCTCAATGTAACTCTCTGATATACCCCACACCCCTCACTGTAACACTCTGATATACCCCACACCCCTCACTGTAACACACTGATATACCCCACACCCCTCACTGTTACACTCAGATATACCCCACACCCCTCACTGTAACACTCTGATATATGCCACACCCCTCACTGTAACACTATGATATATGCCACACCCCTCACTGTAACACTCTGATATAGCCCACCCCCTTCACTGTAACATTCTGATATATCCCACACCCCTCACTGTAACACTCTGATATACCCCACACCCCTCACTGTAACACTGTGATATAACCCACACCCAACACTGTAACACTCTGATATACTTCACACCCCTCACTGTAACACTCTGATATATCCCACACACCTCACTGTAACAATCTGATATATCCCACACCCCTCAATGTAACAGTCTGATATACCCCACACCCCTCAATGTAACACTCTGATATATCCCACACCCCTCATTGTAACACTCTGATATACACCACACCCCTCTCAGTTACACTCTGATGTATCCCACACTCCTCACTGTAACACTCTGATATACCCCACACCCCTCACTCTAACACTCTGATATACCCCACACCCCTCACTGTAACACTCTGATATACCCCACACCCCTCACTGTAACACTCTGATATACCCCACACCCCTCACTGAAAGAGTGTGATATATCCCACTCCCCTCACTGTAACACTCTGATATACCCCACACCCCTCTCTGTAACACTCTGATATATCCCACACCCCTCACTGTAACACTCTGATATACCCCACACCCCTCACTGTAACTCTCTGATATACCCGACACCCCTCACTGTAACACTCTGATATTCCCCACACCCCTCAATGTAACACTCTGATATATCCCACACCCCTCTCTGTAACAATCTGACATTCCCCACACCCCTCACTGTAACACTCTGATACACCCCACACCCCTCACAGTCGCACTGATATACCCCACACCCCTCACTGTAACACTCTGATATACCCCACACGCCTCAAAGTAACACTGATATACCGCACACCCCTCACTGTAAGACTCTGATATACCCCACACCCCTCACTGTAACACCCTGCTACACCCCTCACTGTAACACTGATATACGCCACACCCCTCACTGTAACAAACTGATATACCGCACACCCCTCACTGTAACACTCTGATATACCCCACACCCCTCACTGTAACACTCTGATATATCCCGGACCCCTCACTGTAACAGTCTGATGTACCCCAAAACAATCACTGTAACACTCTGATATACCCCAAACTCCTCACTGTAACACTCTGATATATCCTACAACCCTCACTGTAACGCTCTGATATATCCCACACCCCTCACTGTAACACTCTGATATATCCCACACCCCTCACTATAACACTCTGATATACCCCACACCCCTCACTGTAACACTCTGATATATCCCACACCCCTCAGTGTAACCCTCTTATATACCCCACACCCCTCACTGTAACACTCTGATATATCCCACACCCCTCAATGTAACTCTCTGATATACCCCACACCCCTCACTGTAACACTCCGATATACCCCACACCCCTCACTGTAACACACTGATATACCCCACACCCCTCACTGTTACACTCAGATATACCCCACACCCCTCACTGTAACACTCTGATATATGCCACACCCCTCACTGTAACACTATGATATATCCCACACCCCTCACTGTAACACTCTGATATAGCCCACCCCCTTCACTGTAACATTCTGATATATCCCACACCCCTCACTGTAACACTCTGATATACCCCACACCCCTCACTGTAACACTGTGATATAACCCACACCCAACACTGTAACACTCTGATATACTTCACACCCCTCACTGCAACACTCTGATATACCCCACACACCTCACTGTAACACTCTGATATATCCCACACCCCTCAATGTAACACTCTGATATACCCCACACCCCTCAATGTAACACTCTGATATACTCCACACCCCTCACTGTAACACTCTGATATACCCCACACCCCTCACTGTAACCCTCTGATATACCCCACACCACTCAATGTAAAAATCTGATATACCCCACACCCCTCACTGTAACACTGATATATCCCACACCCCTCACTGTAACTCTCTGATATATCCCACACCCTTCACTGTAACACTCTGATATACTCCACAACCTTCACTGTAACACTGATATACCCCACACCCCTCACTGCAACACTCTGATATACCCCACACACCTCACTGTAACACTCTGATATACCCCACACCCCTTAATGTAAAACTCTGATATACCCCAGACCCCTCACTGTAAAACTCTGATATACCCCACACCCCTCACTGTAACACTCTGATATATTCCACACACCTCACTGTAACACTCTGATATAACCCACACTCCTCATTGTAACAATTTGATATACCCCACACCCCTCACATAACACTCTGATATACCCCATACCCCTCACTTTAACACTCTGTTATATCCCACATCCCTCACTGTATCTCTCTGATATACCCCACATCCCTCACTGTAACACTCTGATATACCCGACACTCGTCACTGTAACACTCTGATGTATCCCACACCCCTCACTGTAACACTTGGATATACCCCACACCCCTCACTGGAACACTCTGATATACCCCACACGCTCACTGTAACACTCTGATATACCCCACACCCCTCACTGTAACACTCTGATATACCCCACACCCCTCACTTTAACACTCTGATATACCCCACACCCCTCACTGTAACACTCTGATATACCCCAAAGCCCTCACTGTAACACTCTGATATACCCCACACCCCTCACTGTATCCCTCTGATATATCCCACACCCCTCACTGTAACTCTCAGATATACCCCAGACCCTCACTGTAACTCTCTGATATACCCCACACCCCTCACTGTAACAATCTGATATAACCCACACCCCTCACTGTAAAACTCTGACATACTCCACACCCCTCACTGTAACACTCTGATATACCCCACACCCCTCACTGTAACACTCAGATATACATCACACCCCTCACTATAAAACTCTGATATACCCCACACCCCTCACTGTAACACTGATATATCCCACATCCCTCACTGTAACTCTCTGATATATCCCACACCATTCACTGTAACACTCTGATATACCCCACACCCCTCACTGTAACACTCTGATATACCCCACACCCCTCACTGTAACACTCTGATATACCCCAGACCCCTCACTGTAACACTCTGATATAACCCAGACCCCTCATCGTAACAATCTGATATACCCCACACCCCTCAATCTAACACTCTGATATACCACACACCCCTCAATGTAACATTCTGATATATCCCACACCCCTCACTGTAACTCTCTGATATGCCCCACACCCCTCACTGTAACACTCTGATATACCCCACACCTCACTGTAACACTCTGATATACCCCACACCCCTCACTGTAACACTCCGATATACCCCACAACCCTCACTAAAACACTCTGATATACCCCACACCCCTCACTCTAGCTCTCTCATATATCCCACACCCCTCACTGTAACTCTCTGATATACCCCACACGCCTCACTGTAACTCTCTGATATACCCCACACCCCTCACTGTAACACTCTGATATACCCCACACCCCTCACTGTAACACTCTGTTATACCCCACACCAGTCACTGTAACACTCTGATATATCCCACACCTGTCGCTGTAACACTCGGATATACCCCACACCCCTCACTGTAACACTCTGATATACCCCACAACCCATACTGTAACACTATGATATATCCGACACCCCTCACAGTAACACTCTGATATACCCCACACCCCTCACAGTAACACTCTGATATAAGCCACACCCCTCACTGTAACACTCTGATATATCCCACACCCCTCACTGTAAAACTCTGATATACCCCACACCCCTCACTGTAACACTCTGATATATCCCACACCCCTCAGTGTAACCCTCTTATATACCCCACACCCCTCACTGTAACACTCTGATATATCCCACACCCCTCAATGTAACTCTCTGATATACCCCACCCCCCTTACTGTAACACTCTGATATACCCCACACCCCTCACTGTAACACACTGATATACCCCACACCCCTCACTGTTACACTCAGATATACCCCACACCCCTCACTGTAACACTCTGATATATGCCACACCCCTCACTGTAACACTATGATATATCCCACACCCCTCACTGTAACACTCTGATATAGCCCACCCCCTTCACTGTAACATTCTGATATATCCCACATCACTCACTGAAACACTCTGATATACCCCACACCCCTCACTGTAACACTGTGATATAACCCAAACCCAACACTGTAACACTCTGATATACTTCACACCCCTCACTGTAACTCTCTGATATACCCCACACCCCTCACTGTATCACTCTGATATTCCCCACACGCCTCACTGTAACACACTGATATACCCCACACCCATCACTATAAAACTCTGATATACCCCACACCCCTCACTGTAACACTCTGATATACCCCACACCCCTCACTCTAACACTCTGATATACCCCACACCCCTCACTGTAACACTCTGATATATCCCACATCCCTCAGTGTAACTCTCTGATATACCCCACACCCCTCACTGTAACACTGTGATATACCCCACACTCGTCACTGTAACACTCTGATTTATCCCACACCCCTCACTGTAACACTTGGATATACCCCACACCCCTCACTGGAACACTCTGATATACCCCACACGCTCACTGTAACACTCTGATATGCCCCACACCCCTCACTGTAACACTCTGATATACCCCACACCCCTCACTTTAATACTCTGATATACCCCACACCCCTCACTGTAACACTCTGATATACCCCAAAGCCCTCACTGTATCACTCTGATATACCCCACACCCCTCACTGTATCCCTCTGATATATCCCACACCCCTCACTGTAACTCTCAGATATACCCCAGACCCTCACTGTAACGCTGTGATATACCCCACACCCCTCACTGTAACAATCTGATATAACCCACACCCCTCACTGTAAAACTCTGACATACTCCACACCCCTCACTGTAACACTCTGATATACCCCACCCCCCTCACTGTAACACTCTGATATTCCTCACACCCCTCACTATAAAACTCTGATATACCCCACACCCCTTACTATAACACTGATATATCCCACACCCCTCACTGTAACTCTGATATATCCCACACCATTCACTGTAACACTCTGATATACCCCACACCCCTCACTGTAACACTCTGATATACCCCACACCCCTCACTGTAACACTCTGATATACCCCAGACCCCTCACTGTAACACTCTGATATAACCCACACCCCTCATCGTAACAATCTGATATACCCCACACCCCTCAATCTAACACTCTGATATACCACACACCCCTCACTGTAACACTCTGATATATCCCACACTCCTCACTGTAACTCTCTGATATGCCCCACACCCCTTACTGTAACACTCTGATATACCACACACGCCTCACTGTAACTCTCTGATATACCCCACACCCCTCACTGTAACACTCTGATATACCCCACACCCCTCACTAAAACACTCTGATATACCCCACACCCCTCACTCTAGCTCTCTGATATATCCCACACCCCTCACTGTAACTCTCTGATATACCCCACACGCCTCACTGTAACTCTCTGATATACCCCACACCTCTCACTGTAACACTCTGATATACCCCACACCCCTCACTGTAACACTCTGTTATACCCCACACCAGTCAGTGTAACACTCTGATATATCCCACACCTGTCGCTGTAACACCCGGAAATACCCCACACCCCTCACTGTAACACTCTGATATAGCCCACAACCCATACTGTAACACTATGATATACCCCACACCCCTCACATTAACACTCTGATATACCCCACACCCCTCACAGTAACATTCTGATATAAGCCACACCCCTCACTGTAACACTCTGATATATCCCACACCCCTCAATGTAACTCTCTGATATACCCCACACCCCTCACTGTAACACTCTGATATACCCCACACCCCTCACTGTAACACACTGATATACCCCACACCCCTCACTGTTACACTCAGATATACCCCACACCCCTCACTGTAACACTCTGATATATGCCACACCCCTCACTGTAACACTATGATATATCCCACACCCCTCACTGTAACACTCTGATATAGCCCACCCCCTTCACTGTAACATTCTGATATATCCCACACCCCTCACTGTAACACTCTGATATAGCCCACACCCCTCACTGTAACACTGTGATATAACCCACACCCAACACTGTAACACTCTGATATACTTCACACCCCTCACTGTAACACTCTGATATACCCCACACACCTCACTGTAACACTCTGATATATCCCACACCCCTCAATGTAACACTCTGATATACCCCACACCCCTCAATGTAACACTCTGATATATCCCACACCCCTCACTGTAACACTCTGATATACACCACACCCCTCTCAGTTACACGCTGATGTATCCCACACTCCTCACTGTAACACTCTGATATACCCCACACCCCTCACTGTAACACTCTGATATACCCCACACCCCTCACTGTAACACTCAGATATACCCCACACCCCTCACTGTAACACTCTGATATACCCCACACCCCTCACTGAAAGAGTGTGATATATCCCACTCCCCTCACTGTAACACTCTGATATACCCCACACCCCTCTCTGTAACACTCTGTTATACCCCACACCCCTCACTGTAACACTCTGATATATCCCACACTCCTCACTGTAACCCTCTGATATACCCCACACCCCTCACTGTAACTCTCTGATATACCCGACACCCCTCACTGTAACACTCTGATATTCCCCACACCCCTCACTGTAACACACTGTTATACCCCACACCCCTCAATGTAACACTCTGATATATCCCACACCCCTCTCTGTAACACTCTGACATTCCCCACACCCCTCACTGTAACACTCTGATACACCCCACACCCCTCACAGTAGCACTGATATACCCCACACCCCTCTCTGTAACACTCTGATATACCCCACACGCCCCAAAGTAACACTGATATACCGCACACCCCTCACTGTAAGACTCTGATATACCCCACACCCCTCACTGTAACACCCTGATACACCCCTCACTGTAACACTGATATTCCCCACACCCCTCACTGTAACAAACTGATATACCCCACACCCCTCACTGTAACACTCTGATATACCCCACACCCCTCACTGTAACACTCTGATATATCCCAGACCCCTCACTGTAACAGTCTGTTATACCCCAAAACCCTCACTGTAACACTCTGATATACCCCAAACACCTCACTGTAACACTCTGATATATCCTACAACCCTCACTGTAACGCTCTGATATATCCCACACCCCTCACTGTAACACTCTGATATATCCAACACCCCTCACTGTAACACTCTGATATACCCCACACCCCTCACTGTAACACTCTGATATATCCCACACCCCTCAGTGTAACCCTCTTATATACCCCACACCCCTCACTGTAACACTCTGATATATCCCACACCCCTCAATGTAACTCTCTGATATACCCCACACCCCTCACTGTAACACTCTGATATACCCCACACCCCTCACTGTAACACACTGATATACCCCACACCCCTCACTGTTACACTCAGATATACCCCACACCCCTCACTGAAACACTCTGATATACCCCAGACCCCTCACTGTAAAACTCTGATATACCCCACACCCCTCACTGTAACACTCTGATATATCCCACACCCCTCACTGTAACACTCTGATATATGCCACACCCCTCACTGTAACCCTATGATATATCCCACACCCCTCACTTTAACACTCTGTTATAGCCCACCCCCTTCACTGTAACATTCTGATATATCCCACACCCCTCACTGTAACACTCTGATATACACCACACCCCTCACTGTAACACTCTGATATATCGCACACCCCTCACTGTAACACTCTGATATACTTCACACCCCTCACTATAACTCTCTGATATACCCCACACCCCTCACTGTAACACTCTTATATTCCCCACATGCCTCACTGTAACTCTCTGATATGCCCCACAGCCCTCACTGTAACACTCTGATATACCCCACACCCCTCACTGTAACACTCTGATATACCCCACACCCCTCACTGTAACACTCTGATATACCCCACACCCCTCACTGTAACACTCTGATATACCTCACACCCCTCACTGTAAAACTCTGATATACCCCAGACCCCTCAGTGTAACACTCTGATATACCCCACACACCTCACTGTAACACTTGGATATACCCCACACCCCTCACTGTAACACTCTGATATACCTCACACCCCTCACTGTAAAACTCTGATATACCCCAGACCCCTCACTGTAACACTCTGATATACCTCACACCCCTCACTGTAAAACTCTGATATCCCCCATACCTCTCACTGTAACACTCTGATATATCCCTCACCTCTCACTGTAACACTCTGATATAACCCACACCCCTCATTGTAACACTCTGTTGTACCCCACACCCCTCTCTGTAACACTCTGATATATCCCACACCCCTCACTGTAACACTTGGATATACCCCACACCCCTCATTGTAACACTCTGATATACCACACACCCCTCAATGTACCACTCTGATATACCCCACACCCCTCACTGTAACACTCTGATATATCCAACACCCCTCACTGTAACACTCTGATATACCCCACACCCCTCACTGTAACTCTCTGATATACCCCACACCCCTCAGTGTAAAACTGTGATATACCTCACACGCCTCACTGTAACACTCTGATATACCCCACACCCCTCACTGTAACACTCAGATATACCACACACCCCTCACTGTAACACTCTGAAATAGCTCACACACCTCACTGTAAGACTGTGATATATCCCACACCCCTCAGTGTAACACTCTGATATACTCCACACCCCTCATTGTAACACTCTGATATACCCCACACCCCTCACTGTAACACTCTGATATATCCCACACCCCTCAATGTAACACTCTGATATACTTCACACCCCTCACTGTAACTCTCTGATATACCCCACACCATTCACTGTAACACTCTGATATTCACCACACCCCTCATTGTAACACACTGATATACCCCACACCCCTCACTGTAACACTCTGATATACCCCACACCCCTCACTGTAACACTCTGATATACCACACACCCCTCACTGTAACACTCTGTTATACGCCACACCCCTCACTGTAACTCTCTGATATATCCCACAGCCCTCACTGTAACACTCTGATATACCCCACACCCCTCACTTTAACACTCTGATATAACCCACACCCCTCACTGTAACACTCTGATATTCCCCACACCCCTCATTGTAACACACTGATATACCACACACCCCTCACTGTAACACTCTGATATACCCCACACCCCTCACTGTAACACTCTGATGTACTACACACGCCTCACTGTAACACTCTGATATACGCCACACCCCTCACTGTAACACTCTGATATATCCCACACCCCTCACTTTAACACTCTGATAGATCCCACACACCTCACTGTAACACTCTGATATACCCCACACCCCTCAGTATAACACTCTGATATATCCCACATCCCTCACAGTAACTCTCTGATATACCCCACACCCCTCACTCTAACACTCTGATATACCCCACTCCCATCACTGTAACACTCTGATATATCCCACACCCCTCACTGTAACACTTGGATATACCCCACACCCCTCTTTGTAACACTCTGATATACCACACACCCCTCACTGTAACACTCTGATATACCCCACACCCCTCACTGTAACACTCTGATATATCCCACACTCCTCACTGTAACACTCTGATATACCCCACACCCCTCCCTGTAATTCTCTGATATACACCACACCCCTCACTGTAACACTGTGATATACCCCACACGCCTCACTGTAACACTCTGATATTCCCCACACCCCTCACTGTAACATTCTGATATATCCCACACCCCTCAGTGTAACCTCTTATATACTCCACACCCCTCACTGTAACACTGTGATATATCCCACACCCCTCACTGTAACACTCTGATATACCCCACACCCCTCACTGTAACATTCTGATATATCCCACACCCCTCACTGTAACACTCTGATATACCCCACACCCCTCACTGTAACACTCTGATATATCCCACACCCCTCAATGTAACTCTCTGAGATACCCCACACCCCTCACTGTAACACTCTGATATACTCCACACCCCTCACTGTAACACACTGATATACCCCACACCCCTCACTGTTACACTCAGATATACCCCACACCCCTCACTGTAACACTCTGATATATGCCAGACCCCTCACTGTAACACTATGATATATCCCACACCCCTCACTGTAACACTCTGATATAGCCCACCCCCTTCACTGTAACATTCTGATATATCCCACTCCCCTCACTGTAACACTCTGATATACCCCACACCCCTCACTGTAACACTGTGATATAACCCACACCCAACACTGTAACACTCTGATATACTTCACACCCCACACTTTAACTCTCTGATATACCCCACACCCCTCACTGTAACACTCTGATATTCCCCACACGCCTCACTGTAACACACTGATATACCCCACACCCCTCACTATAAAACTCTGATATACCCCACACCCCTCACTGTAACACTCTGATATACCCCACACCCCTCACTCTAACACTCTGATATACCCCACACCCCTCACTGTAACACTCTGATATATCCCACATCCCTCACTGTAACTCTCTGATATACCCCACACCCCTCACTGTAACACTCTGATATACCCCACACTCGTCACTGTAACACTCTGATATATCCCACACCCCTCACTGTAACACTTGGATATACCCCACACCCCTCACTGGAACACTCTGATATACCCCACACGCTCACTGTAACACTCTGATATACCTCACACCCCTCACTGTAACACTCTGATATACCCCACACCCCTCACTTTAACACTCTGATATACCCCACACCCCACACTGTAACACTCTGATATACCCCAAAGCCCTCACTGTAACACTCTGATATACCCCACACCCCTCACTGTATCACTCTGATATATCCCACACCCCTCACTGTAACTCTCAGATATACCCCAGACCGTCACTGTAACGCTCTGATATACCCCACACCCCTCACTGTAACAATCTGATATAACCCACACCCCTCACTGTAAAACTCTGACATACTCCACACCCCTCACTGTAACACTCTGATACACCCCACACCCCTCACTGTAACACTCTGATATACCTCACACCCCTCACTATAAAAGTCTGATATACCCCACACCCCTCACTGTAACACTGATATATCCCACACCCCTCACTGTAACTCTCTGATATATCCCACACCATTCACTGCAACACTCTGATATACCCCACACCCCTCACTGTAACACTGTGATATAACCCACACCCAACACTGTAACACTCTGATATACTTCACACCCCTAACTGTAACTCTCTGATATACCCCACACCCCTCACTGTAACACACTGATATTCCCCACACGCCTCACTGTAACTCTCTGATATACCCCACACCCCTCACTGTAACACTCTGATATACCCCACACCCCTCACTCTAACACTCTGATATACCCCACACCCCTCACTGTAACACTCTGATATATCCCACATCCCTCACTGTAACTCTCTGATATACCCCACACCCCTCACTGTAACACTCTGATATACCCCACACTCGTCACTGTAACACTCTGATATATCCCACACCCCTCACTGTAACACTTGGATATACCCCACACCCCTCACTGGAACACTCTGATATACCCCACACGCTCACTGTAACACTCTGATATACCTCACACCCCTCACTGTAACACTCTGATATATCCCTCACCCCTCACTTTAACACTCTGATATACCCCACACCCCTCACTGTAACACTCTGATATACCCCAAAGCCCTCACTGTAACACTCTGATATACCCCACACCCCTCACTGTATCCCTCTGATATATCCCACACCCCTCACTGTAACTCTCAGATATACCCCAGACCCTCACTGTAACGCTCTGATATACCCCACACCCCTCACTGTAACAATCTGATATAACCCACACCCCTCACTGTAAAACTCTGACATACTCCACACCCCTCACTGTAACACTCTGATATACCCCACACCCCTCACTGTAACACTCTGATATACCTCACACCCCTCACTATAAAACTCTGATATACCCCACACCCCTCACTGTAACACTGATATATCCCACACCCCTCACTGTAACTCTCTGATATATCCCACACCATTCACTGTAACACTCTGATGTACCCCACACCCCTCACTGTAACACTCTGATATACCCCACACCCCTCACTGTAACACTCTGATATACCCCACACCCCTCACTGTAACACTCTGATATACCCCAGACCCCTCATTGTAACACTCTGATATAACCCACACCCCTCATCGTAACAATCTGATATTCCCCACACGCCTCACTGTAACTCTCTGATATACCCCACAGCTCTCACTGTAACACTCTGTTATACCCCACACCAGTCACTGTAACACTCTGATATATCCCACACCTGTCGCTGTTACCCTCGGAAATGCCCCACACCCCTCACTGTAACAGTCTGATATACCCCACAAACGATACTGTAACGCGATGATATACCCCACACCCCTCACAGTAACACTCTGATATACCCCACACCCCTCACAGTAACACTCTGATATAAGCCACACCCCTCACTGTAACAATCTGATATATCCCACACCCCTCTCTGTAACACTCTGATATACCCCACACCCCTCACTGTAACACTCTGATATATCCCACACCCCTCAGTGTAACCCTCTTATATACCCCACACCCCTCACTGTAACACTCTGATATATCCCACACCCC
Organism: Cetorhinus maximus; assembly: GCF_964194155.1. NCBI lineage: Eukaryota > Metazoa > Chordata > Chondrichthyes > Lamniformes > Cetorhinidae > Cetorhinus > Cetorhinus maximus. The sequence continues at coordinate 2,813,820 of NC_135908.1, forward strand.
TCAATGTAACTCTCTGATATACCCCACACCCCTCACTGTAACACTCTGATATACCCCACACCCCTCACTGTAACACACTGATATACCCCACACCCCTCACTGTTACACTCAGATATACCCCACACCCCTCACTGTAACACTCTGATATATGCCACACCCCTCACTGTAACACTATGATATATCCCACACCCCTCACTGTAACACTCTGATATAGCCCACCCCCTTCACTGTAACATTCTGATATAACCCACACCCCTCACTGTAACACTCTGATATACCCCACACCCCTCACTGTAACACTGTGATATAACCCACACCCAACACTGTAACACTCTGATATACTTCACACCCCTCACTGTAACACTCTGATATACCCCACACACCTCACTGTAACACTCTGATGTATCCCACACCCCTCAATGTAACACTCTGATATACCCCACACCCCTCAATGTAACACTCTGATATATCCCACACCCCTCACTGTAACACTCTGATATACACCACACCCCTCTCAGTTACACTCTGATATATCCCACACTCCTCACTGTAACACTCTGATATATCCCACACCCCTCACTGTAACACTCTGATATACCCCACACCCCTCACTGTAACTCTTAGATATACCCCACACCCCTCACTGTAACACTCTGATATACCCCACACCCCTCACTGAAAGAGTGTGATATATCCCACTCCCCTCACTGTAACACTCTGATATACCACACACCCCTCTCTGTAACACTCTGTTATACCCCACACCCCTCACTGTAACACTCTGATATATCCCACACCCCTCACTGTAACACTCTGATATACCCCACACCCCTCACTGTAACTCTCTGATATACCCGACACCCCTCACTGTAACACTCTGATATTCCCCACACCCCTCACTGTAACACACTGTTATACCCCACACCCCTCACTGTAACTCTCTGATATACCCCACACCCCTCAATGTAACACTCAGATATATCCCACACCCCTCTCTGTAACACTCTGACATTCCCCACACCCCTCACTGTAACACTCTGATACACCCCACACCCCCCACAGTAGCACTGATATACCCCACACCCCTCACTGTAACACTCTGATATACCCCACACGCCTCAAAGTAACACTGATATACCGCACACCCCTCACTGTAAGACTCTGATATACCCCACACCCCTCACTGTAACACCCTGATACACCCCTCACTGTAACACTGATATACCCCACACCCCTCACTGTAACAAACTGATATACCCCACACCCCTCACTTTAACACTCTGATATACCCCACACCCCTCACTGTAACACTCTGATATATCCCAGACCCCTCACTGTAACAGTCTGATATACCCCAAAACCCTCACTGTAACACTCTGATATACCCCAAACTCCTCACTGTAACACTCTGATATATCCTACAACCCTCACTGTAACGCTCTGATATATCCCACACCCCTCACTGTAACACTCTGATATATCCCACTCCCCTCACTGTAACACTCTGATAAACCCCACAACCCTCACTGTAACTCTCTGATATACCCCACACCCCTCACTGTAAAACTCTGATATACACCACACCTCTCACAGTAACACTCTTATATACCCCACACCCCTCAGTGTAACACTCTGATATACCCCACACCCCTCACTGTAACACGTTGATATATCCCACACCCCTCACTGTAAAACTCTGATATACCCAACAACCCTCACTGTAACACTCTGATATACCCCACACCCCTCACTGCAACTCTCTGATATACCCCACACCCCTCACTGCAACACTCTGATGTACCCCACACCCCTCACTGTAACACTCTGATATACCCCACACCCCTCACTGTAACACTCTGATATACCCCAGACCCCTCACTGTAACACTCTGATATACCCCATACCCATCACTGTAACATTATGATATACCCCACACCCCTCACTGTAACACTCTGATATACCCCATTCCCCTCACTGTAACACTCTGATATACCCCACACCCCTTACTGTAACACTCTGATATACCCCAGACCCCTCACTGTAACACTCTGATATATCCCACACCCCTCACTGGAACACTCTGATATACACCACACCCCTCTCAGTTACACTCTGATATATCCCACACTCCTCACTGTAACACTCTGATATACCCCACACCCCTCACTGTAACACTCTGATATACCCCACACCCCTCACTGTAACACTCATATATACCCCACACCCCTCAGTGTAACACTCTGATATACCCCACACCCCTCACTGAAAGAGTGTGATATATCCCACTCCCCTCACTGTAACACTCTGATATACCCCACACCCCTCACTGTAACATTCTGATATATCCCACACCCCTCACTGTAACCCTCTTATATACCCCACACCCCTCACCGTAACACTCTGATATAACCCACACCCCTCAATGTAACTCTCTGTTATACCCCACACCCCTCACTGTAACACTCTGATATACCCCACACCCCTCACTGTAACACTGTGATATAACCCACCCCCAACACTGTAACACTCTGATATACTTCACACCCCTCACTGTAACTCTCTGATATACCCCACACCCCTCACTGTAACACTCTGATATTCCCCACACGCCTCACTGTAACACACTGATATACCCCACACCCCTCACTATAAAACTCTGATATACCCCACACCCCTCACTGTAACACTCTGATATACCCCACACCCCTCACTCTAACACTCTGAGATACCCCACACCCCTCACTGTAACACTCTGATATATCCCACATCCCTCACTGTAACTCTCTGATATACCCCACACCCCTCACTGTAACACTCTGATATACCCCACACTCGTCACTGTAACACTCTGATATATCCCACACCCCTAACTGTAACACTTGGATATACCCCACACCCCTCACTGGAACACTCTGATATACCCCACACGCTCACTGTAACACTCTGATATACCTCACACCCCTCACTGTAACACTCTGATATACCCCACACCCCTCACTTTAACACTCTGATATACCCCACACCCCTCACTGAAACACTCTGATATACCCCAAAGCCCTCACTGTAACACTCTGATATACCCAACACCCCTCACTGTGTCCCTCTGATATATCCCACACCCCTCACTGTAACTCTCAGATATACCCCAGACCCTCACTGTAACGCTGTGATATACCCCACACCCCTCACTGTAACAATCTGATATAACCCACACCCCTCACTGTAAAACTCTGACATACTCCACACCCCTCACTGTAACACTCTGATATACCCCACACCCCTCACTGTAACACTCTGATATACCTCACACCCCTCACTATAAAACTCTGATATACCCCACACCCCTCACTGTAACACTGATATATCCCACACCCCTCACTGTAACTCTCTGATATATCCCACACCAGTCACTGTAACACTCTGATATACCCCACACCCCTCACTGTAACACTCTGATATACCCCACACCCCTCACTTTAACACTCTGATATACCCCAGACCCCTCACTGTAACACTCTGATATAACCCACACCCCTCATCGTAACAATCTGATATACCCCACACCCCTCAATCTAACACTCTGATATACCACACACCCCTCACTGTAACTCTCTGATATGCCCCACACCCCTTAGTGTAACACTCTGATATACCCCACACGCCTCACTGTAACTCTCTGATATACCCCACTCCCCTCACTGTAACACTCTGTTATACCCCACACCCCTCACTAAAACACTCTGATATACCCCACACCCCTCACTGTAGCTCTCTGTTATATCCCACACCCCTCACTGTAACTCTCTGATATACCCCACACGCCTCACTGTAACTCTCTGATATACCCCACACCTCTCACTGTAACACTCTGATATACCCCACACCCCTCACTGTAACACTCTGTTATACCCCACACCAGTCACTGTAACACTCTGATATATCCCACACCTATCGCTGTAACGCTCGGAAATGCCCCACACCCCTCACTGTAACACTCTGATATACCCCACAACCCATACTGTAACACTATGATATACCCCACACCCCTCACAGTAACACTCTGATATACCCCACACCCCTCACTGTAACACTCTGATATATCCCACACCCCTCAGTGTAACCCTCTTATATACCCCACACCCCTCACTGTAACACTCTGATATATCCCACACCCCTCACTGTAACACTCTGTTATACCCCACACCAGTCACTGTAACACTCTGATATATCCCACACCTATCGCTGTAACGCTCGGAAATGCCCCACACCCCTCACTGTAACTCTCAGATATACCCCACACCCCTCACTGTAACACTCTGATATACCCCACACCCCTCACTGAAAGAGTGTGATATATCCCACTCCCCTCACTGTAACACTCTGATATACCACACACCCCTCTCTGTAACACTCTGTTATACCCCACACCCCTCACTGTAACACTCTGATATATCCCACACCCCTCACTGTAACACTCTGATATACCCCACACCCCTCACTGTAACTCTCTGATATACCCGACACCCCTCACTGTAACACTCTGATATTCCCCACACCCCTCACTGTAACACACTGTTATACCCCACACCCCTCACTGTAACTCTCTGATATACCCCACACCCCTCAATGTAACACTCTGATATATCCCACACGCCTCTCTGTAACACTCTGACATTCCCCACACCCCTCACTGTAACACTCTGATACACCCCACACCCCCCACAGTAGCACTGATATACCCCACACCCCTCACTGTAACACTCTGATATACCCCACACGCCTCAAAGTACCACTGATATACCGCACACCCCTCACTGTAAGACTCTGATATACCCCACACCCCTCACTGTAACACCCTGATACACCCCTCACTGTAACACTGATATACCCCACACCCCTCACTGTAACAAACTGATATACCCCACACCCCTCACTTTAACACTCTGATATACCCCACACCCCTCACTGTAACACTCTGATATATCCCAGACCCCTCACTGTAACAGTCTGATATACCCCAAAACCCTCACTGTAACACTCTGATATACCCCAAACTCCTCACTGTAACACTCTGATATATCCTACAACCCTCACTGTAACGCTCTGATATATCCCACACCCCTCACTGTAACACTCTGATATATCCCACTCCCCTCACTGTAACACTCTGATAAACCCCACACCCCTCACTGTAACTCTCTGATATACCCCACACCCCTCACTGTAACAAACTGATATACCCCACACCCCTCACTTTAACACTCTTATATACCCCACACCCCTCAGTGTAACACTCTGATATACCCCACACCCCTCACTGTAACACGTTGATATATCCCACACCCCTCACTGTAAAACTGTGATATACCCAACAACCCTCACTGTAACACTCTGATATACCCCACACCCCTCACTGCAACTCTCTGATATACCCCACACCCCTCACTGCAACACTCTGATGTACCCCACACCCCTCACTGTAACACTCTGATATACCCCACACCCCTCACTGTAACACTCTGATATACCCCAGACCCCTCACTGTAACACTCTGATATACCCCATACCCATCACTGTAACATTATGATATACCCCACACCCCTCACTGTAACACTCTGATATACCCCATTCCCCTCACTGTAACACTCTGATATACCCCACACCCCTTACTGTAACACTCTGATATACCCCAGACCCCTCACTGTAACACTCTGATATATCCCACACCCCTCACTGGAACAATCTGATATACACCACACCCCTCTCAGTTACACTCTGATATATCCAACACTCCTCACTGTAACACTCTGATATACCCCACACCCCTCACTGTAACACTCTGATATACCCCACACCCCTCACTGTAACACTCTGATATACCCCACACCCCTCAGTGTAACACTCTGATATACCCCACACCCCTCACTGAAAGAGTGTGATATATCCCACTCCCCTCACTGTAACACTCTGATATACCCCACACCCCTCACTGTAACATTCTGATATATCCCACACCCCTCACTGTAACCCTCTTATATACCCCACACCCCTCACCGTAACACTCTGATATATCCCACACCCCTCAATGTAACCCTCTGATATACCCCACACCCCTCAATGTAACACTCTGATATACCCCACACCCCTCACTGTAACACACTGATATACCCCACACCCCTCACTGTTACACTCAGATATACCCCACACCCCTCACTGTAACACTCTGATTTATGCCACACCCCTCACTGTAACACTATGATATATCCCACACCCCTCACTGTAACACTCTGATATAGCCCACCCCCTTCACTGTAACATTCTGATATATCCCACACCCCTCACTGTAACACTCTGATATACCCCACACCCCTCACTGTAACACTGTGATATAACCCACACCCAACACTGTAACACTCTGATATACTTCACACCCCTCACTGTAACTCTCTGATATACCCCACACCCCTCACTGTAACACACTGATATACCCCACGCCCCTCACTATAAAACTCTGATATACCCCACACCCCTCACTGTAACACTCTGATATACCCCACACCCCTCACTCTAACACTCTGAGATACCCCACACACCTCACTGTAACACTCTGATATATCCCACATCCCTCACTGTAACTCTCTGATATACCCCACACCCCTCACTGTAACACTCTGATATACCCCACACTCGTCACTGTAACACTCTGATATATCCCACACCCCTAACTGTAACACTTGGATATACCCCACACCCCTCACTGGAACACTCTGATATACCCCACACGCTCACTGTAACACTCTGATATACCTCACACCCCTCACTGTAACACTCTGATATACCCCACACCCCTCACTTTAACACTCTGATATACCCCACACCCCTCACTGAAACACTCTGATATACCCCAAAGCCCTCACTGTAACACTCTGATATACCCCACACACCTCACTGTGTCCCTCTGATATATCCCACACCCCTCACTGTAACTCTCAGATATACCCCAGACCCTCACTGTAACGCTGTGATATACCCCACACCCCTCACTGTAACAATCTGATATAACCCACACCCCTCACTGTAAAACTCTGACATACTCCACACCCCTCACTGTAACACTCTGATATACCCCACACCCCTCACTGTAACACTCTGATATACCCCACACCCCTCACTGTAACACTGATATATCCCACACCCCTCACTGTAACTCTCTGATATATCCCACACCATTCACTGTAACACTCTGATATACCCCACACCCCTCACTGTAACACTCTGATATACCCCACACCCCTCACTTTAACACTCTGATATACCCCAGACCCCTCACTGTAACACTCTGATATAACCCACACCCCTCATCGTAACAATCTGATGTACCCCAAACCCCTCAATCTAACACTCTGATATACCACACACCCCTCACTGTAACTCTCTGATATGCCCCACACCCCTTAGTGTAACACTCTGATATACCCCACACGCCTCACTGTAACTCTCTGATATACCCCACTCCCCTCACTGTAACACTCTGATATACCCCACACGCCTCACTGTAACTCTCTGATATACCCCACACCTCTCACTGTAACACTCTGATATACCCCACACCCCTCACTGTAACACTCTGTTATACCCCACACCAGTCACTGTAACACTCTGATATATCCCACACCTATCGCTGTAACGCTCGGAAATGCCCCACACCCCTCACTGTAACACTCTGATATACCCCACAACCCATACTGTAACACTATGATATACCCCACACCCCTCACAGTAACACTCTGATATACCCCACACCCCTCACTGTAACACTCTGATATATCCCACACCCCTCAGTGTAACCCTCTTATATACCCCACACCCCTCACTGTAACACTCTGATATATCCCACACCCCTCACTGTAACACTCTGTTATACCCCACACCAGTCACTGTAACACTCTGATATATCCCACACCTATCGCTGTAACGCTCGGAAAAGCCCCACACCCCTCACTGTAACACTCTGATATACCCCACAACCCATACTGTAACACTCTGATATATCCCACACCCCTCACTGTAACACTCTGATATACCCCACACCCCTCACTGTAACACTCTGATATATCCCACACCCCTCAGTGTAACCCTCTTATATACCCCACACCCCTCACTGTAACACTCTGATATATCCCACACCCCTCAATGTAACTCTCTGATATACCCCACACCCCTCACTGTAACACTCTGATATACCCCACACCCCTCACTGTAACACACTGATATACCCCACACCCCTCACTGTTACACTCAGATATACCCCACACCCCTCACTGTAACACTCTGATATATGCCACACCCCTCACTGTAACACTATGATATATCCCACACCCCTCACTGTAACACTCTGATATAGCCCACCCCCTTCACTGTAACATTCTGATATAACCCACACCCCTCACTGTAACACTCTGATATACCCCACACCCCTCACTGTAACACTGTGATATAACCCACACCCAACACTGTAACACTCTGATATACTTCACACCCCTCACTGTAACACTCTGATATACCCCACACACCTCACTGTAACACTCTGATATATCCCACACCCCTCAATGTAACACTCTGATATACCCCACACCCCTCAATGTAACACTCTGATATATCCCACACCCCTCACTGTAACACTCTGATATACACCACACCCCTCTCAGTTACACTCTGATATATCCCACACTCCTCACTGTAACACTCTGATATACCCCACACCCCTCACTGTAACACTCAGATATACCCCACACCCCTCACTGTAACACTCCGATATATCCAAAACCCCTCACTGTAACACTCTGATATACCCCACACCCCTCACTGTAACTCTCTGATATACCCGACACCCCTCACTGTAACACTCTGATATTCCCCACACCCCTCACTGTAACACACTGTTATACCCCACACCCCTCACTGTAACACTCTGATATACCCCACACCCCTCAATGTAACACTCTGATAAATCCCACACCCCTCTCTGTAACACTCTGACATTCCCCACACCCCTCACTGTAACACTCTGATGCACCCCACACCCCTCACAGTAGCACTGATATACCCCACACCCCTCACTGTAACACTCTGATATACCCCACACGCCTCAAAGTAACACTGATATACCGCACACCCCTCACTGTAAGACTCTGATATACCCCACACCCCTCACTGTAACACCCTGATACACCCCTCACTGTAACACTGATATACCCCACACCCCTCACTGTAACAAACTGATATACCCCACACCCCTCACTTTAACACTCTGATATACCCCACACCCCTCACTGTAACACTCTGATATATCCCAGACCCCTCACTGTAACAGTCTGATATACCCCAAAACCCTCACTGTAACACTCTGATATACCCCAAACTCCTCACTGTAACACTCTGATATATCCTACAACCCTCACTGTAACGCTCTGATATATCCCACACCCCTTACTGTAACACTCTGATATATCCCACTCCCCTCACTGTAACACTCTGATAAACCCTACACCCCTCACTGTATCTCTCTGATATACCCCACACCCTTCACTGTAAAACTCTGATATACCCCACACCCCTCACAGTAACACTCTTATAATCCCCACACCCCTCAGTGTAACACTCTGATATACCCCACACCCCTCACTGTAACACGCTGATATATCCCACACCCCTCACTGTAACACTCTGATATACCCAACAACCCTCACTGTAACACTCTGAGATACCCCACACCCCTCTCTGCAACTCTCTGATATACCCCACACCCCTCACTGTAACACTCTGATGTACCCCACACCCCTCACTGCAACACTCTGATATACCCCACACCCCTCATTGTAACACTCTGATATACCCCAGACCCCTCACTGTAACACTCTGATATACCCCATACCCATCACTGTAACATTATGATATACCCCACACACCTCACTGTAACACTCTGATATACCCCACACCCCTCACTGTAACACTCTGATATACCCCACACCCCTCACTGTAACACTCTGATATACCCCAGACCCCTCACTGTAACACTCTGATATACCCCTCACCCCTCACTGTAACACTCTGATATATCCCACACCCCTCACTGTAAGACTCTGATATACCCCTTCACCCCTCACTGTAACACTCTGATATCCCCCACACCCCTCACTGTAAAACTCTGATATACCCCAGACCCCACACTGTAAAACTCTGATATACCCCACACCCCTCACTGTAACACTGATCTATCCCAGACCCCTCGCTGTAACTCTCTGAAATATCCCACACCCCTCACTGTAACAATCTGATATATCCCACACCCCTCACTGTAACACTCTGATATATGCCACACCCCTCACTGTAACACTATGATATATCCCACACCCCTCACTTTAACACTCTGATATAGCCCACCCCCTTAACTGTAACATTCTGATATATCCCACACCCCTCACTGTAACACTCTGATATACACCACACCCCTCACTGTAAAACTCTGATATATCCCACACCCCTCACTGTAACACTCTGATATACTTCACACCCCTCACTATAACTCTCTGATATACCCCACACCCCTCTCTGTAACACTCTGATATTCCCCACACCCCTCTCTGTAACACACTGATAAACCCCACACCCCTCACTGTAACACTCTGATATACCCCACACCCCTCACAATAACACTCTGATATACCCCACACCCCTCACTGTAACACTCTGATATACGCCACACCCCTCACTGTAACTCTCTGATATGCCCCACAGCCCTCACTGTAACACTCTGATATACCCCACACACCTCACTGTAACACTCTGATATACCCCACACCCCTCACTGTAACACTCTGATATACCCCACACCCCTCACTGTAACACTCTGATATACCTCACACGCCTCACTGTAAAACTCTGATATACCCCAGACCCCTCAGTGTAAAACTCTGATATACCCCATACCTCTCACTGTAACACTCTGATATATCCCTCACCTCTCACTGTAACACTCTGATATAACCCACACCCCTCATTGTAACACTCTGTTGTACCCCACACCCCTCACTGTAACACTCTGATATATCCCACACCCCTCACTGTAACATTCTGATATACCCCACACTCCTCACTGTAACACTCTGATATACCCCACACCCCTCACTGTAACTCCCTGATATACCCCACACCCCTCAGTGTAAAACTGTGATATACCTCACGCGCCTCACTGTAACACTCTGATATACCCCAGACCCCTCACTGTAACACTCAGATATACCCCACACCCCTCACTGTAACACTCTGAAATAGCTCACACACCTCACTGTAAGACTGTGATATATCCCACACCCCTCACTGTAACACTCTGATATACCCCACACCCTTCACTGTAACATTCTGATATATCCCACACCCCTCAATGTAACACTCTGATATACACCACACCCCTCACTGTAACACTCTGATATACCCCACACCCCTCACTGTAACACTCTGATATATCCCACACCCCTCAATGTAACACTCTGATATACTTCACACCCCTCACTGTAACTCTCTGATATACCCCACGCCCCTCACTGTAACACTCTGATATTCACCACACCCCTCATTGTAACACACTGATATACCCCACACCCCTCACTGTATCACTCTGATATATCCCACAGCTCTCACTGTAACACTCTGATATACCCCACACCCCTCACTTTAACACTCTGATATATCCCACACACCTCACTGTAACACTCTGATATACCCACACCCCTCAGTATAACACTCTGATATATCCCACATCCCTCACAGTAACTCTCTGATATACCCCACACCCCTCACTCTAACACTCTGATATACCCCACACCCGTCACTGTAACACTCTGATATATCCCACACCCCTCACTGTAACACTTGGATATACCCCACACCCCTCATTGTAACACTCTGATATAACACACACCCCTCACTGTAACACTCTGATATACCCCACATCCCTCACTGTAACACTCTGTTATATCACACACCCCTCACTGTAACACTCTGATATACCCCACACCCCTCACTGTAACACTCTGATATATCCCACACTCCTCACTGTAACACTCTGATATACCCCACACCCCTCCCTGTAATTCTCTGATATACACCACACCCCTCACTGTAACACTGTGATATACCCCACACGCCTCACTGTAACACTCTGATATTCCCCACACCCCTCACTGTAACACTCTGATATACCCCACACCCCTCACTGTAACACTCTGATATAGCTCACACCCCTCACTGTAAGACTGTGATATATCCCACTCCCCTCACTGTAAAACTCTGATATATCCCACACCCCTCACTGTAACACTCTGATATACTTCACACCCCTCACTATAACTCTCTGATATACCCCACACCCCTCTCTGTAACACTCTGATATTCCCCACACCCCTCTCTGTAACACACTGATAAACCCCACACCCCTCACTGTAACACTCTGATATACCCCACACCCCTCACAATAACACTCTGATATACCCCACACCCCTCACTGTAACACTCTGATATACGCCACACCCCTCACTGTAACTCTCTGATATGCCCCACAGCCCTCACTGTAACACTCTGATATACCCCACACACCTCACTGTAACACTCTGATATACCCCACACCCCTCACTGTAACACTCTGATATACCCCACACCCCTCACTGTAACACTCTGATATACCTCACACGCCTCACTGTAAAACTCTGATATACCCCAGACCCCTCAGTGTAAAACTCTGATATACCCCATACCTCTCACTGTAACACTCTGATATATCCCTCACCTCTCACTGTAACACTCTGATATAACCCACACCCCTCATTGTAACACTCTGTTGTACCCCACACCCCTCACTGTAACACTCTGATATATCCCACACCCCTCACTGTAACATTCTGATATACCCCACACTCCTCACTGTAACACTCTGATATACCCCACACCCCTCACTGTAACTCCCTGATATACCCCACACCCCTCAGTGTAAAACTGTGATATACCTCACGCGCCTCAGTGTAACACTCTGATATACCCCAGACCCCTCACTGTAACACTCAGATATACCCCACACCCCTCACTGTAACACTCTGAAATAGCTCACACACCTCACTGTAAGACTGTGATATATCCCACACCCCTCACTGTAACACTCTGATATACCCCACACCCTTCACTGTAACATTCTGATATATCCCACACCCCTCAATGTAACACTCTGATATACACCACACCCCTCACTGTAACACTCTGATATACCCCACACCCCTCACTGTAACACTCTGATATATCCCACACCCCTCAATGTAACACTCTGATGTACTTCACACCCCTCACTGTAACTCTCTGATATACCCCACGCCCCTCACTGTAACACTCTGATATTCACCACACCCCTCATTGTAACACACTGATATACCCCACACCCCTCACTGTATCACTCTGATATATCCCACAGCTCTCACTGTAACACTCTGATATACCCCACACCCCTCACTTTAACACTCTGATATATCCCACACACCTCACTGTAACACTCTGATATACCCACACCCCTCAGTATAACACTCTGATATATCCCACATCCCTCACAGTAACTCTCTGATATACCCCACACCCCTCACTCTAACACTCTGATATACCCCACACCCGTCACTGTAACACTCTGATATATCCCACACCCCTCACTGTAACACTTGGATATACCCCACACCCCTCATTGTAACACTCTGATATAACACACACCCCTCACTGTAACACTCTGATATACCCCACACCCCTCACTGTAACACTCTGTTATATCACACACCCCTCACTGTAACACTCTGATATACCCCACACCCCTCACTGTAACACTCTGATATATCCCACACTCCTCACTGTAACACTGATATACCCCACACCCCTCCCTGTAATTCTCTGATATACACCACACCCCTCACTGTAACACTGTGATATACCCCACACGCCTCACTGTAACACTCTGATATTCCCCACACCCCTCACTGTAACACTCTGATATACCCCACACCCCTCACTGTAACACTCTGATATAGCTCACACCCCTCACTGTAAGACTGTGATATATCCCACTCCCCTCACTGTAACACTTTGATATACCCCACACCTTTCACTGAAACATTCTGATATATCCCACACCCCTTACTGTTACACTCTGATATACACCACACCCCTCACTGTAACACTCTGATATACCCCACACCCCTCACTGTAACACTCTGATATATCCCACACCCCTCACTGTAACACTCTGATATACTTCACACCCCTCACTGGAACACTCTGATATTCCCCACACCCCTCATTGTAACACACTGATATACCCCACACCCCTCACTGTAACACTCTGATATACCCCACACCCCTTACTGTAACACTCTGATATACCACACACCCCTCACTGTAACACTCTGATATACGCCACACCCCTCACTGTAACTCTCTGATATATCCCACAGCCCTCACTGTAACACTCTGATATACCCCACACCCCTCACTTTAACACTCTGATATACCCCACAGCCCTCACTGTAACACTCTGACATTCCCCACACCCCTCATTGTAACACACTGATATACCCCACACCCCTCACTGTAGCACTCTGATATGCCCCACACCCCTCACTGTAACACTCTGATATACCACACACCCCTCACTGTAACACTCTGATATACGCCACACCCCTCACTGTAACTCTCTGATATATCCCACTGCCCTCACTGTAACACTCTGATATACCCCACACCCCTCGCTTTAACACTCTGATATACCCCACACCCCTCACTGTAACACTCTGATATAACCCACACCCCTCACTGTAACACTCTGATATATCCCACACCCCTCACTGTAACTCTCTGATATACTGTAAACCCTCACTGTAACGCTCTGTTATACCACACACCCCTCACTTTAACAATCTGATATAACCCACACCCCTCACTGTAAAACTCTGATATACTCCACACCCCTCACTGTAACACTCTGATATACTCCACACCCCTCACTGTAACACTCTGATATACCTCACACCCCTCACTGTAACACTCTGAAATACCCCACACCCCTCATTGTAACACTCTGATATACCCCACACCACTCAATGTAAAACTATGATTTACCCCACACCCCTCACTGTAACAATCTGATATAACCCACACCCCTCACTGTAAAACTCTGATATACTCCACACCCCTCACTGTAACACTCTGATATACCCCACACCCCTCATTGTAACACTCTGATATACCCCACACCACTCAATGTAAAACTCTGATATACCCCACACCCTTCACTGTAACACTCTGATATACTCCACAACCCTCTCTGTAACACTCTGATATACCCGACAGCCCTCACTGTAACACTCTGATATACCCCACACCCCTCACCTTAACACTCTGATATACCCCGCACCCCTTAATGTAAAACTCTGATATACCCCAGACCCCACCCTGTAAAACTCTGATATACCCCACACCCTTCACTGTAACACTCTGATATATTCCACACCCCTCACTGTAACACTCTGATATAACCCACACTCCTCATTGTAACAATCTGATATACCCCACACCCCTCACTCTAACACTCTGATATACCCCACACCCCTCACTGTAACACTCTGATATATCCCACATCCCTCACTGTAACTCTCTGATATACCCCACACCCCTCACTGTAACACTCTGATATACCCCACACTCGTCACTGTAACACTCTGATATATCCCACACTCCTCATTGTAACAATCTGATATACCCCACACCCCTCACTCTAACACTCTGATATACCCCACACCCCTCACTGTAACACTCTGATATACCCCAAATGCCCTCACTGTAACACTCTGATATACCCCACACCCCTCACTGTATCCCTCTGATATATTCCACACCCCTCACTGTAACTCTCAGATATACCCCAGACCCTCACTGTATCGCTCTGATATACCCCACACCCCTCACTGTAACAATCTGATATAACCCACACCCCTCACTGTAAAACTCTGACATACTCCACACCTCTCACTGTAACACTCTGATATACCCCACACCCCTCACTGTAACACTCTGATATACCTCACACCCCTCACTATAAAACTCTGATATACCCCACACCCCTCACTGTAACACTGATATATAACACACCCCTCACTGTAACTCTCTGATATACCCCACACCATTCACTGTAACACTCTGATATACCCCACACCCCTCACTGTAACACTCTGATATACCCCACACCCCTCACTGTAACACTCTGATATACCCCAAACCCCTCACTGTAACACTCTGATATAACCCACACCCCTCATCGTAACAATCTGATATACCCCACACCCCTCAATCTAACACTCTGATATACCACACACCCCTCACTGTAATACTCTGATATATCCCACACCCCTCACTGTAACTCTCTGATATGCCCCACACCCCTTACTGTAACACTCTGATATACCCCACATGCCTCACTGTAACTCTCTGATATACCCCACACCCCGCACTGTAGCACTCTGATATACCCCACACCCCTCACTAAAACACTCTGATATACCCCACACCCCTCACTGTAGCTCTCTGATATACCGTAAACCCTCACTGTAACGCTCTGATATACCACACACCCCTCACTGTAACACTCTGATATACCCCGCACCCCTTAATGTAAAACTCTGATATACCCCAGACCCCTCACTGTAAAACTCTGATATACCCCACACCCCTCACTGTAACACTCTGATATATTCCACACCCCTCACTGTAACACTCTGATATAACCCACACTCCTCATTGTAACAATCTGATATACCCCACACCCCTCACTCTAACACTCTGATATACCCCACACCCCTCACTGTAACACTCTGATATATCCCACATCCCTCACTGTAACTCTCTGATATACCCCACACTCCTCACTGTAACACTCTGATATACCCCACACTCGTCACTGTAACACTCTGATATATCCCACACCCCTCACTGTAACACTCTGATATACCCCACACCCCTCACTGGAAAACTCTGATATACACCACACGCTCACTGTAACACTCTGATATACCCCGCACCCCTCACTGTAACACTCTGATATACCCCACACCCCTCACTTTAACACTCTGATATACCCCACACCCCTCACTGTAACACTCTGATATACCCCAGACCCCTCACTGTAACACTCTGATATACCTCACACGCCTCACTGTAAAACTCTGATATACCCCAGACCCCTCAGTGTAAAACTCTGATATACCCCATACCTCTCACTGTAACACTCTGATATATCCCTCACCTCTCACTGTAACACTCTGATATAACCCACACCCCTCATTGTAACACTCTGTTGTACCCCACACCCCTCACTGTAACACTCTGATATATCCCACACCCCTCACTGTAACATTCTGATATACCCCACACTCCTCACTGTAACACTCTGATATACCCCACACCCCTCACTGTAACTCCCTGATATACCCCACACCCCTCAGTGTAAAACTGTGATATACCTCACGCGCCTCACTGTAACACTCTGATATACCCCAGACCCCTCACTGTAACACTCAGATATACCCCACACCCCTCACTGTAACACTCTGAAATAGCTCACACACCTCACTGTAAGACTGTGATATATCCCACACCCCTCACTGTAACACTCTGATATACCCCACACCCTTCACTGTAACATTCTGATATATCCCACACCCCTCAATGTAACACTCTGATATACACCACACCCCTCACTGTAACACTCTGATATACCCCACACCCCTCACTGTAACACTCTGATATATCCCACACCCCTCAATGTAACACTCTGATATACTTCACACCCCTCACTGTAACTCTCTGATATACCCCACGCCCCTCACTGTAACACTCTGATATTCACCACACCCCTCATTGTAACACACTGATATACCCCACACCCCTCACTGTATCACTCTGATATATCCCACAGCTCTCACTGTAACACTCTGATATACCCCACACCCCTCACTTTAACACTCTGATATATCCCACACACCTCACTGTAACACTCTGATATACCCACACCCCTCAGTATAACACTCTGATATATCCCACATCCCTCACAGTAACTCTCTGATATACCCCACACCCCTCACTCTAACACTCTGATATACCCCACACCCGTCACTGTAACACTCTGATATATCCCACACCCCTCACTGTAACACTTGGATATACCCCACACCCCTCATTGTAACACTCTGATATAACACACACCCCTCACTGTAACACTCTGATATACCCCACACCCCTCACTGTAACACTCTGTTATATCACACACCCCTCACTGTAACACTCTGATATACCCCACACCCCTCACTGTAACACTCTGATATATCCCACACTCCTCACTGTAACACTCTGATATACCCCACACCCCTCCCTGTAATTCTCTGATATACACCACACCCCTCACTGTAACACTGTGATATACCCCACACGCCTCACTGTAACACTCTGATATTCCCCACACCCCTCACTGTAACACTCTGATATACCCCACACCCCTCACTGTAACACTCTGATATAGCTCACACCCCTCACTGTAAGACTGTGATATATCCCACTCCCCTCACTGTAACACTTTGATATACCCCACACCTTTCACTGAAACATTCTGATATATCCCACACCCCTTACTGTTACACTCAGATATACACCACACCCCTCACTGTAACACTCTGATATACCCCACACCCCTCACTGTAACACTCTGATATATCCCACACCCCTCACTGTAACACTCTGATATACTTCACACCCCTCACTGTAACACTCTGATATTCCCCACACCCCTCATTGTAACACACTGATATACCCCACACCCCTCACTGTAACACTCTGATATACCCCACACCCCTTACTGTAACACTCTGATATACCACACACCCCTCACTGTAACACTCTGATATACGCCACACCCCTCACTGTAACTCTCTGATATATCCCACAGCCCTCACTGTAACACTCTGATATACCCCACACCCCTCACTTTAACACTCTGATATACCCCACAGCCCTCACTGTAACACTCTGACATTCCCCACACCCCTCATTGTAACACACTGATATACCCCACACCCCTCACTGTAGCACTCTGATATGCCCCGCACCCCTCACTGTAACACTCTGATATACCACACACCCCTCACTGTAACACTCTGATATACGCCACACCCCTCACTGTAATTCTCTGATATATCCCACTGCCCTCACTGTAACACTCTGATATACACCACACCCCTCGCTTTAACACTCTGATATACCCCACACCCCTCACTGTAACACTCTGATATAACCCACACCCCTCACTGTAACACTCTGATATATCCCACACCCCTCACTGTAACTCTCTGATATACTGTAAACCCTCACTGTAACGCTCTGTTATACCACACACCCCTCACTTTAACAATCTGATATAACCCACACCCCTCACTGTAAAACTCTGATATACTCCACACCCCTCACTGTAACACTCTGATATACTCCACACCCCTCACTGTAACACTCTGATATACCTCACACCCCTCACTGTAACACTCTGAAATACCCCACACCCCTCATTGTAACACTCTGATATACCCCACACCACTCAATGTAAAACTATGATTTACCCCACACCCCTCACTGTAACAATCTGATATAACCCACACCCCTCACTATAAAACTCTGATATACTCCACACCCCTCACTGTAACACTCTGATATACCCCACACCCCTCATTGTAACACTCTGATATACCCCACACCACTCAATGTAAAACTCTGATATACCCCACACCCTTCACTGTAACACTCTGATATACTCCACAACCCTCTCTGTAGCACTCTGATATACCCGACAGCCCTCACTGTAACACTCTGATATACCCCACACCCCTCACCTTAACACTCTGATATACCCCGCACCCCTTAATGTAAAACTCTGATATACCCCAGACCCCACCCTGTAAAACTCTGATATACCCCACACCCTTCACTGTAACACTCTGATATATTCCACACCCCTCACTGTAACACTCTGATATAACCCACACTCCTCATTGTAACAATCTGATATACCCCACACCCCTCACTCTAACACTCTGATATACCCCACACCCCTCACTGTAACACTCTGATATATCCCACATCCCTCACTGTAACTCTCTGATATACCCCACACCCCTCACTGTAACACTCTGATATACCCCACACTCGTCACTGTAACACTCTGATATATCCCACACCCCTCACTGTAACACTCTGATATACCCCACACCCCTCACTTTAACACTCTGATATACCCCACACCCCTCACTGTAACACTCTGATATACCCCAAATGCCCTCACTGTAACACTCTGATATACCCCACACCCCTCACTGTATCCCTCTGATATATTCCACACCCCTCACTGTAACTCTCAGATATACCCCAGACCCTCACTGTATCGCTCTGATATACCCCACACCCCTCACTGTAACAATCTGATATAACCCACACCCCTCACTGTAAAACTCTGACATACTCCACACCCCTCACTGTAACACTCTGATATACCTCACACCCCTCACTATAAAACTCTGATATACCCCACACCCCTCACTGTAACACTGATATATCCCACACCCCTCACTGTAACTCTCTGATATACCCCACACCATTCACTGTAACACTCTGATATACCCCACACCCCTCACTGTAACACTCTGATATACCCCACACCCCTCACTGTAACACTCTGATATACCCCAAACCCCTCACTGTAACACTCTGATATAACCCACACCCCTCATCGTAACAATCTGATATACCCCACACCCCTCAATCTAACACTCTGATATACCACACACCCCTCACTGTAATACTCTGATATATCCCACACCCCTCACTGTAACTCTCTGATATGCCCCACACCCCTTACTGTAACACTCTGATATACCCCACACGCCTCACTGTAACTCTCTGATATACCCCACACCCCGCACTGTAGCACTCTGATATACCCCACACCCCTCACTAAAACACTCTGATATACCCCACACCCCTCACTGTAGCTCTCTGATATACCGTAAACCCTCACTGTAACGCTCTGATATACCACACACCCCTCACTGTAACAATCTGATATATCCCACACCCCTCACTGTAAAACTCTGATATACTCCACACCCCTCACTGTAACACTCTGATATACCCCACACCCCTCAATGTAACACTCTGATATACCCCACACCACTCAATGTAAAACTCTGATATACCCCACACCCCTCACTGTAACACTGATATATCCCACACCCCTCACTGTAACTCTCTGATATATCCCACACCCTTCACTGTAACACTCTGATATACTCCACAACCCTCTCTGTAACACTCTGATATACCCGACAGCCCTCACTGTAACACTCTGATATACCCCACACCCCTCACCTTAACACTCTGATATACCCCGCACCCCTTAATGTAAAACTCTGATATACCCCAGACCCCTCACTGTAAAACTCTGATATACCCCACACCCCTCACTGTAACACTCTGATATATTCCACACCCCTCACTGTAACACTCTGATATAACCCACACTCCTCATTGTAACAATCTGATATACCCCACACCCCTCACTCTAACACTCTGATATACCCCACACCCCTCACTGTAACACTCTGATATATCCCACATCCCTCACTGTAACTCTCTGATATACCCCACACTCCTCACTGTAACACTCTGATATACCCCACACTCGTCACTGTAACACTCTGATATATCCCACACCCCTCACTGTAACACTCTGATATACCCCACACCCCTCACTGGAAAACTCTGATATACACCACACGCTCACTGTAACACTCTGATATACCCCGCACCCCTCACTGTAACACTCTGATATACCCCACACCCCTCACTTTAACACTCTGATATACCCCACACCCCTCACTGTAACACTCTGATATACCCCAGACCCCTCACTGTAACACTCTGATATACCCCACACCCCTCACTGTAACACTCTGATATACCCCAGACCCCTCACTGTAAAACTCTGATATACCCCAGACCCCTCACTGTAACACTCTGATATAACCCACACCCCTCACTGTAACACTCTGATATACCCCACACCCCTCACTGTAACACTCTGTTGTACCCCACACCCCTCACTGTAACACTCTGATATATCCCACACCCCTCACTGGAACTCTGTGATATACCCCACCCCCCTCACTGTAACACTCTGATATACCCCACCCCCCTCACTGTTACACTCTGATATATGGCACACCCCTCAGTGTAACACTTTGATATACCCCACACCCCTCATTGTAACACTCAGATATACCACACACCCCTCACTTTAACACTCTGATATACCCCACACCCCTCACTGTAACACTCTGATATACCTCACACCCCTCACTATAAAACTCTGATATACCCCACACCCCTCACTGTAACACTGATATATCCCACACCCCTCACTGTAACTCTCTGATATACCCCACACCATTCACTGTAACACTCTGATATACCCCACACCCCTCACTGTAACACTCTGATATACCCCACACCCCTCACTGTAACACTCTGATATACCCCAGACCCCTCACTGTAACACTCTGATATAACCCACACCCCTCATCGTAACAATCTGATATACCCCACACCCCTCAATCTAACACTCTGATATACCACACACCCCTCACTGTAACACTCTGATATATCCCACACCCCTCACTGTAACTCTCTGATATGCTCCACACCCCTTACTGTACCACTCTGATATACCCCACACGCCTCACTGTAACTCTCTGATATACCCCACACCCCTCACTGTAACACTCTGATATACCCCACACCCCTCACTAAAACACTGATATACCCCACACCCCTCACTGTAGCTCTCTGATATATCCCACACGCCTCACTGTAACTCTCTGATATACCCCACACGCCTCACTGTAACTCTCTGATATACCCCACACCCCTCACTGTAACACTCTGATATACCCCACACCCCTCACTAAAACACTCTGATATACCCCACACCCCTCACTGTAGCTCTCTGATATATCCCACACCCCTCACTGTAACACTCTGATATACCCCACACCCCTCACTGTAACACTCTGTTATACACCACACCAGTCACTGTAACACTCTGATATATCCCACACCTGTCGCTGTAACACTCGGATATACCCCACACCCCTCACTGTAACACTCTGATATACACCACAACCCATACTGTAACACTATGATATACCCCACACCCCTCACAGTAACACTCTGATATACCCCACACCCCTCACAGTAACACTCTGATAAAAGCCACACCCCTCACTGTAACACTCTGATATATCCCACACCCCTCACTGTAACACTCTGATATACGCCACACCCCTCACTGTAACACTCTGATATATCCCACACCCCTCAGTGTAACCCTCTTATATACCCCACAGCCCTCACTGTAACACTCTGATATATCCCACACCCCTCAATGTAACTCTCTGATATACCCCACACCCCTCACTGTAATACTCTGATATATCCCACACCCCTCACTGTAACACACTGATATTACCCACACCCCTCACTGTTACACTCAGATATACCCCACACCCCTCACTGTAACACTCTGATATATGACACACCCCTCAAAGTAACACTATGATATATCCCACACCCCTCACTGTAACACTCTGATATAGCCCACCCCCTTCACTGAAACATTCTGATATATACCACACCCCTCACTGTAACACTCTGATATACACCACACCCCTCACTGTAACACTGTGATATAACCCACACCCAACACTGTAACACTCTGATATACTTCACACCCCTCAATGTAACTCTCTGATATACCCCACACCCCTCACAGTGACACTCTGATATTCCCCACACCCCTCACTGTAACACACTGATATACCCCACACCCCTCACTGTAACACGCTGATATACCCCACACCCCTCACTGTTACACTCTGATATTCCCCACACGCCTCACTGTAACACACTGATATACCCCACACCCCTCACTATAAAACTCTGATATACCCCACACCCCTCACTGTAACACTCTGATATACACCACACCCCTCACTGTAACACTCTGAGATACGCCACACCCCTCACTGTAACTCTCTGATATACCCCACAGCCCTCACTGTAACTCTCTGATATATCCCACACCCGTCACTGTAACACTCTTTTATACACCACACCTCTCACTGCAACACTCTGATATAACCCACACCCCTCATTGTAACACTCTGATATACCTCACACCCCTCACTGTAAAACTCTGATATACCCCAGACCCCTCACTGTTAAACTCTGATATACCCCACACCCCTCACTGTAACACTCTGATATATCCCACACCCCTCACTGTAAAACTCTGATATACCCCAGACCCCTCACTGTAACACTCTGATATACCCCAGACCCCTCACTGTAACACTCTGATATAACCCACACCCCTCATTGGAACACTCTGATATATCCCACACCCCTCACTCTAACTCTCTGATATACCCCACACCCCTCACTGTAACACTCTGATATACCCCACACCCCTCACTGTAACACTCTGTTGTACCCCACACCCCTCACTGTAACACTCTGATATATCCCACACCCCTCACTGGAACTCTCTGATATACCCCACCCCCCTCACTGTAACACTCTGATATACCCCACCCCCCTCACTGTTACACTCTGATATATCGCACACCCCTCACTGTAACACTTTGATATACCCCACACCCCTCATTGTAACACTCTGATATACCACACACCCCTCAATGTAACACTCTGATATACACCACACCCCTCACTGTAACATTCTGATATATCCCACACCCCTCACTGTAACACTCTGATATACCCCACACCCCTCACTGTAACACTCTGATATATCCCACACCCCTCACTGTAACACTCTGATATACCCCACACCCCTCACTGTAACACTCTGATATGGCCCACACCCCTCACTGTAAGACTGTGATATATCCCACACCCCTCACTGTAACACTCTGATATACCCCACACTCTTCACTGTAGCATTCTGATATATCCCACACCCCTCACTGCAACACTCTGAGATACACCACACCCCTCACTGTAACATTCTGATATATCCCAGACCTCACTGTAATACTCTGACATATCCCACTCCCCTCACTGTAACACTCTGATATACTCCACACCCCTCACTGTAACACTCTGGTATATCATACACCCCTCACTGTAACACTCTGATATACTTCACACCCCTCACTGTAACTCTCTGATATACCCCACACCCCTCACTGTAACACTCTGATATTCACCACACCCCTCATTGTAACACACTGATAGACCCCACACCCCTCACTGTAACACTCTGATATACTCCACACCCCTCACTGTAACACTCTGGTATATCATACACCCCTCACTGTAACACTCTGATATACTTCACAGCCCTCACTGTAACTCTCTGATATACCCCACACCCCTCACTGTAACACTCTGATATTCACCACACCCCTCATTGTAACACACTGATATACCCCACACCCCTCACTGTAACACTCTGATATTCCCCACACCCCTCACTGTAACACTCTGATATACCACACACCCCTCACTGTAACACTCTGATATACGCCACACCCCTCACTGTAACTCTCTGATATATCCCACAGCCCTCACTGTAACACTCTGATATACACCTCACCCCTCACTTTAACACTCTGATATACCCCACACCCCTCACTGTAACACTCTGATATACCCCACACCCCTCACTGTAACACTCTGATATACCACACACGCCTCACTCTAACATTCTGATATACCCCACACCCCTCACTTTAACAGTCTGATATATCCCACACCCCTCAGTGTAACACTCTGATATATCCCACACCCCTCACTGTAAAACTGTGATATATCCCACACCCATCACTGTAACACTCTGATATACTTCACACCCCTCACACTAACTCTCTGCTATACCCCACACCGCTCACTGTAACACTCTGATATTCCCCACACGCCTCACTGTAACACACTGATTTACCCGACACCCCTCACTGTAACACTCTGATATACCCCACACCCCTCACTGTAACACTCTGATATACCTCACACCCCTCACTGTAAAACTCTGATATACTCCAGACCCCTCTCTGTAAAACTCTGATATACCCCACACCTCTCACTGTAACACTCTGATATATCCCACACCTCTCACTGTAACACTCTGATATACCTCACACCCCTCACTGTAAAACTCTGATATACTCCAGACCCCTCTCTGTAAAACTCTGATATACCCCACACCTCTCACTGTAACACTCTGATATATCCCACACCTCTCACTGTAACACTCTGATATAACCCACACCCCTCATTGGAACAATCTGATATACCCCACACCCCTCACTCTAACACTCTGTTGTACCCCACACCCCTCACTGTAACACTCTGATATATCCCACACCCCTCACTGGAACTCTCTGATATACCCCACCCCCCTCACTGTAACACTCTGATATACCCCACACCCCTCACTATAACACTCTGATATATCCCACACCCCTCACTGTAACACTTGGATATACCCCACACCCCTCATTGTAACACTCTGATATACCACACACCCCTCAATGTAACACTCTGATATACACCACACCCCTCACTGTAACACTCTGATATATCCCACACCTCTCACTGTAACACTCTGATTTACCCCACACCCCTCACTGTAACACTCTGATATATCCCACACTCCTCACTGTAACACTCTGATATACCCCACACCCCTCACTGTAACTCTCTGATATACCCCACACCCCTCAGTGTAAAACTGTGATATACCCCACACCCCTCACTGTAACTCTCTGATATACCCCACACCCCTCAGTGTAAAACTGTGATATACCCCACACGCCTCACTGTAACACTCTGATATACCCCACACCCCTCACTGTAACACTCAGATATACCCTACACCCCTCACTGTAACACTCTGATATAGCCCACACCCCTCACTGTAAGACTGTGATATATCCCACACCCCTCACTGTAACACTCTGATATACCCCACACCCTTCACTGTAGCATTCTGATATATCCCACACCCCTCACTGTAACACTCTGATATACACCACACCCCTCACTGTAACACTCTGATATACCCCACACCCCTCACTGTAACACTCTTGTATATCCCACACCCCTCACTGTAACATTCTGATATACTTCACACCCCTCACAGTAACTCTCTGATATACCCCACACACCTCACTGTAACACTCTGATATTCACCACACCCCTCATTGTAACACACTGATATACCCCACGCCCCTCACTGTAACACTCTGATATACCCCACACCCCTCACTGTAACTCTCTGATATACCACACACCCCTCACTGTAACACTCTGATATACGCCACATCCCTCACTGTAACTCTCTGATATATCCCACAGCCCTCACTGTAACACCCTGATATAACCCACACCCCTCACTTTAACACTCTGATATACCCCACACCCCTCACTGTAACACTCTGATATTCCCCACACCCCTCATTGTAACACACTGACATACCCCACACCCCTCACTGTAAAACTCTGATATACCCCACTCCCCTCACTGTAACACTCTGATATACCACACACGCCTCACTGTAACACTCTGATATATGCCACACCCCTCTCTGAAACTCTCTGATATATCCCACAGCCCTCACTGTAACACTCCGATATACCCCACATTCCTCACTGTAACACTCTGATATACCCCACACCCCTCACTGTAACACTCTGATATATCCCACATCCCTCACTGTAACTCTCTGATATACCCCACACCCGTCACTCTAACACTCTGATATACCCCACACCCGTCACTGTAACACTCTGATATATCCCACACCCCTCACTGTAACACTTGGATATACCCCACACCCCTCATTGTAACACTCTGATATACCACACACCCCTCACTGTAACACTCTGATATACCCCACACCCCTCACTGTAACACTCTGTTATATCCCACACCCCTCACTGTAACACTCTGATATACTCCACACCCCTCATTGTAACACTCTGATATATCCCACACTCCTCAGTGTAACACTCTGATATACCCCACACCCCTCACTGTAATTCTCTGATATACCCCACACCCCTCACTGTAACACTGTGATATACCCCACACGCCTCACTGTAACTCTCTGATATATCCCACACCCCTCACTGTAACGCTCTGATATATCCCACACCCCTTACTGTAACACTCTGATATACCACACACCCCTCACCGTAACACACTGATATACCACACACCCCTCACTGTAACACTCTGATATACCCCACACCCCTCACTGTAACACTGTGATATACACCACACCCCTCACTGTAACACTCTGATATACCCCGCACCCCTCACTGTAACACTCTGATATACCTCACACCCCTCACTGTAAAACTCTGATATACCCCAGACCCCTCACTGTAAAACTCTGATATACCCCACACCTCTCACTGTAACACTCTGATATATCCCACACCTCTCACTGTAACACTCTGATATAACCCACACCCCTCATTGGAACAATCTGATATAACTCACACCCCTCATTGGAACAATCTGATATATCCCACAGTCCTCACTGTAACACTCTGATATACCCCACACCCCTCACTGTAAGACTCTGATATATCCCACACCCCTCACTGTAACACTCTGATATACCCCACACCCCTCACTGTAAAACTCTGATATACCCCACACCCCTCACTGTAAAACTCTGATATATCGCACACCCCTCACTGTAACCTTCTGATATATCCCACACACCCCTCACTGTAACACTCTGACATAACCCACACCCCTCACTGTAACACTCTGATATACCCACACCCCTCACTGTAAAACTCTGATATACCCCACACCCCTCACTATAACACTGATATATCCCCCACCCCTCACTGTAACTCACTGATATACCCCACACCCCTCACTGTAACACTCTGATATACCCCTCACCCCTCACTGTAAGACTCTGATATACCACACACCCCTCACTGTAACTCTCTGATATACCCCACACCCCTGACTGTAACACTCTGATATAACCCACACCCCTCACTGTAACACTCTGATATAACCCACACCCCTCACTTAAACACTCTGATATATCCCACACCACTCACTGTAACACTCTGATATACCCCACAACCCTCACTGTAACACTCTGATATATCCCACACCCCTCACTGTAACACTCTGATATATCCCACACCCCTCACTGTAACATTCTGATATACCCCACACCCCTCACTGTAACACTCTGATATGCCCCACACACCTCACTGTAACACTGTGATATACCCCACATCCTTCACTGTAACACTCTGATATACCCCACACCCATCACTGTAACAATCTGACATTCCCCATACCCCTCACTGTAACACTCTGATACACCCCACACCCCTCACAGTAACACTGATATACCCCCACCCCTCACTGTAACACTCGGATATACCCCACACCCCTCACTGTAACACCCTGATACACCCCTCACAGTAACACTGATATACCCCACACCCCTCACTCTAACACTCTGATATACCCCACACCCCTCACTGTAACACTCCGATATACCCCACACCCCTCACTGTAACACTCTGATATACCCCAAACCCCTCACTGTAACACTCTGATATACCCGACACCCCTCAGTGTAACACTCTGATATACCCCACACCCCTCACTGTAAGACTCAGGTATACCCTACACTCATCACTGTTAAACTCTGATATACCCCACACCTCTCACTGTTACACTCTGATATATCCCACACCCCTCACTGTGACACTCTGATATACCCCTCACCCCTCACTGTAACACCCTGATATATCCCACACCCCTCACTGTAACACTCTGATATATCCCACACCCCTCACTGTAACACTCTGATATACCCCACAGCCCTCACTGTAACACTCTGATATATCCCACACCCCTCACTGTAACACTCTGAGATACCCCACACCCCTCACTGTAACACTCTGATATACCCCACACACCTCACTGTAACACTCTGATGAACCCCACACCCCTCACTGTAATTATCTGATATACACCTCACCCCTCACTGTAACACTCTGTTATACCCCAAACCCGTCACTGTATCACTCTGATATATCCCACACCCCTCACTGTAACACTCGGATATACCCCACAACCCTCACTGTAACACGCTGATATACCCCACAGACCTCACTGTAACACTCTGATATACCCCACACCCCTCACTGTAACACTCTGATTTACCCCACACGCCTCACTGTAACACTCTGATATATCCCACACCCTTCACTGTAACACTCTGATATATGCCACACCCCTCACTGTATCTCTCTGATATACCCCACAACCCTCACTGTAACACTCTGATATACCCCACACCCCTCACTGTTACACTCTGATATACCCCACACCCCTCACTGTAACACTCTGATATACGCCACACCCCTCACTGTAACTCTCTGATATAACCCACACCCCTCACTGTAACACTCTGATATATCCCACACCCCTCACTGTATCTCTCTGATATACGCCACACCCCTCACTGTAACGCTCTTATATACACCGCACCCCTCACTGTGACACTCTGATATACCCCACACCCCTCACTGTAAAACTCTGATATACCCCACACCCCTCACTGTAACACTCTGATATACCCCACACCCCTCACTGTAACACTGATATATCCCACACTCCTTACTGTAAAACTCTGATATACCCCACACTCCTCACTGTAAAACTCTGATATACCCGACACCCGTCACTGTAACACTGATATATCCCACACCCCTCACTGTAACTCTCTGATATAACCCACACCCTTCCCTGTAACACTCTGATATACCCCACACCCCTCACTGTAACACTCTGATATACCCTGCACCCCTCAGTGTAACACTCTGATATACCCCACACCGCTCACTGTAACACTCTGATATACCCCACACCCCTCACTGTTAAACTCTGATATACCCCAGAACCCTCACTGTATAACTCTGATATACCCCACACCCCTCACTGTAACACTCTGATATATCCCACACCCCTCACTGTAACAACCTGATATATCCCACACACCCCTCACTGTAACACTCTGATATACCCCACACCCCTCACTGTAACACTCTGATATACCCCACACCCCTCAGTGTAACACTCTGATATATCCGACACACCTCACTGTAACAATCTGATATATCCCACACCCCTCACTGTAACACTCTGTTATACCCCACACCCCTCCATGTTACACTCTGATATACCCCTCACCCCTCACTGTAACACTCTGATATACCCCACACCCCTCACTGTAACACTCTGATATACCCCATACGACTCAATGTAACACTCTGATATACCCCACACCCCATACTGTAACAGTCTGATATATCCCACACCCCTCACTGTAACTCTCTGATATACCCCACACCACTCACTGCAACACTCTGATATACCCCACACCCCTCACAGTTACACTCTGATATACCCCACACCTCTCACTGTAACACTCTGATATATCCCACACCCCTCACTATAACACTCTGATATACCCCACACACCTCACTGTAACAGTCTGATATATCCCACACCCCTCACTGTAACCCTCTGATATACCCCACACCCCTCAATGTAACACTCTGATATATCCCACACCCCTCACTGTAACACTCTGATATACCCCACACCCCTCACAGTAACACTCTGATATATCCCACACTCCTCACTGTAACACTCTGATATACCCCACAACTCTCACTGTAACTCTCAGATATACCCGACACCCCTCACTGTAACCCTCTGATATTCCCCACACCCCTCACTGTAACACACTGATATACCCCACACCCCTCACTGTAACAGTCTGATATACCCCACACCCCTCAATGTAACACTCTGATATATCCCACACCCCTCACTGTAACACTCTGACATTCCCCACACCCCTCACTGTAACACTCTGATACACCCCACACCCCTCACAGTAACACTGATATACCCCATACCCCTCACTGTAACACTCTGATATACCCCACACGCCTCAGAGTAATGCTGATATACCCTACACCCCTCACTGTAATACTCTGATATACCCCACACCCCTCACTGTAACACCCTGATACACCCCTCACTGTAACACTGATATACCCCACACCCCTAACTGTAACAAAATGATATACCCCACACCCCTCACTGTAACACTCTGATATACCCCACACCCATCACTGTAACACTCTGATATATCCCAGACCCCTCACTGTAACAGTCTAATATACCCCAAACCCCTCATTGTAACACTCTTATATACCCCAAACTCCTCACTGTAACACTCTGATATATCCGACACCCCTCACTGTAACGCTCTGATATATCCTACACCCCTCACTGTAACACTCTGATAAACCCCACACCCCTCACTGTAAAACTCTGATATACCCCACACCCCTCACTGTAACACTCTGATATACCCCACACCCCTCACTGTAACACTCTGATATATCCCACACCCCTCACTGTAAAACTCTGATATACCACACACCCCTCACTGTAACACTCTGATATATCCCACACCCCTCACTGTAACACTCTGATATACCCAACACCCCTCACTGTAACACTCTGATATACCCCACACCCCTCACTGCAACTCTCTGATATACCCCACACCCCTCACTGTAAAACTCTGATGTACCCCACACCCCTCACTGTAACACTCTGATATACCCCACACCCCTCACTGTAACACTCTGATATACCCCAGACCCCTCACTGTAACACTCTGATATACCCAACACCCCTAACTGTAACACTCTGATATACCCCACACCCCTCACTGTAACTCTCTGACATACCCCACACCCCTCACTGTAACACTCTGATAAATCCCACACCCCTCAGTGTAACACTCTGATATACCCCACACACCTCACTGTAACACTGATATATCCCAGACCCCTCACTGTAACTCTCTGAAATATCCCACAACCCTCACTGTAACAATCTGATATACCCCACACCCCTCACTGTAACACTCTGATATACCCCACACCCCTCACTGTAACAATCTGATATATCCCACACCCCTCACTGTAACACTCTGATACACCCCACACCCATCACTGTAATACTCTGATATATCCCACACCCCTCACTGTAACATTCTGATGTACCCCACACCCCTCAATGTAACACTCTGATATACCCTACACCCCTCACTGTAACACTCTGATATACCCCACACCGCTCACTGTAACACTCTGATATACCCCACACCCCTCACTGTTAAACTCTGATATACCCCTGAACCCTCACTGTAAAACTCTGATATACCCCACACCCCTCACTGTAACACTCTGATATATCCAACACCCCTCACCTTAACACCCTGATATATCCCACACACCCATCACTGTAACACTCTGATATACCCCACACCCCTCAGTGTAACACTCTGATATACCCCACACCCCTCAGTGTAACACTCTGATATGTCCCACACCCCTCACTGTAACACTCTGATATATCCCACACCCCTCACTGTAACACTCTGATATACCCCACACCCCTCACTGTAACACTCTGATATACCCCACACTGCTCACTGTAACACTCTGATATACCCCACACCCCTCTCTGTAACACTCTGTTATACCCCACACCCCTCACTGTTACACTCTGATATACCCCTCACCCCTCACTGTAACACTCTGATATACCCCACACCCCTCACTGTAACACTCCGATATACCCCATACGACGCACTGTAACACTCTGATATACCCCACACCCCACACTGTATCAGTCTGATATATCCCACACCCCTCACTATAACTCTCTGATATACCCCACACCCCTCACTGTAACACTCTGATATACCCCACACCCCTCACAGTTACACTCTGATATACCCCACACCTCTCACTGTAACACTCTGATATATCCCACACCCCTCACTGTAACACTCTGATATATCCCACACACCTCACTGTAACACTCTGATATATCCCACACCCCTCACTGTAACACTCTGATATACCCCACACCCCTCAATGTAACACTCTGATATATCCCACACCCCTCACTGTAACACTCTGATATACCCCACACCCCTCACAGTAACACTCTGATATATCCCACACTCCTCACTGTAACACTCTGATATACCCCACACCCCTCACTGTAACTCTCTGATATGCCCCACACACCTCACTGTAACACTCTGATATAACCCACACCCCTCACTGTAACACTCTGATATACCCCACACCCCTCACTGTAACACTCAGATATACCCCACACCCCTCACTGTAGCACTCTGATATACCCCACACCCCTCACTGAAAGACTGTGATATATCCCACACCCTTCACTGTAACACTCTGATATACCCCACACCCTTCACTGTAACATTCTGATATATCCCACACCCCTCACTGTAACACTCTGATACACCCCACACCCCTCTTTGTAACACTCTGATAAACCCCACACCCCTCACTGTAACACTCTGATATATCCGACACCCCTCACTGTAACACTCTGATATACCCCACACCCCTCACTGTAACTCTCAGATATACCCGACACCCCTCACTGTAACACTCTGATATACCCCATACGACTCAATGTAACACTCTGATATACCCCACACCCCATACTGTAACAGTCTGATATATCCCACACCCCTCACTGTAACTCTCTGATATACCCCACACCACTCACTGTAACACTCTGATATACCCCACACCCCTCACAGTTACACTCTGATATACCCCACACCTCTCACTGTAACACTCTGATATATCCCACACCCCTCACTATAACACTCTGATATACCCCACACACCTCACTGTAACAGTCTGATATATCCCACACCCCTCACTGTAACAGTCTGATATACCCCACACCCCTCAATGTAACACTCTGATATATCCCACACCCCTCACTGTAACACTCTGACATTCCCCACACCCCTCACTGTAACACTCTGATACACCCCACACCCCTCACAGTAACACTGATATACCCCATACCCCTCACTGTAACACTCTGATATACCCCACACGCCTCAAAGTAATGCTGATATACCCTCCACCCCTCACTGTAATACTCTGATATACCCCACACCCCTCACTGTAACACCCTGATACACCCCTCACTGTAACACTGATATACCCCACACCCCTAACTGTAACAAAATGATATACCCCACACCCCTCACTGTAACACTCTGATATACCCCACACCCATCAATGTAACACTCTGATATATCCCAGACCCCTCACTGTAACAGTCTAATATACCCCAAACCCCTCATTGTAACACTCTTATATACCCCAAACTCCTCACTGTAACACTCTGATATATCCGACACCCCTCACTGTAACGCTCTGATATATCCTACACCCCTCACTGTAACACTCTGATAAACCCCACACCCCTCACTGCAAAACTCTGATATACCCCACACCCCTCACTGTAACACTCTGATATACCCCACACCCCTCACTGTAACACTCTGATATATCCCACACCCCTCACTGTAAAACTCTGATATACCACACACCCCTCACTGTAACACTCTGATATATCCCACACCCCTCACTGTAACACTCTGATATACCCAACACCCCTCACTGTAACACTCTGATATACCCCACACCCCTCACTGCAACTCTCTGATATACCCCACACCCCTCACTGTAAAACTCTGATGTACCCCACACCCCTCACTGTAACACTCAGATATACCCCACACCCCTCACTGTAACACTCTGATATACCCCAGACCCCTCACTGTAACACTCTGATATACCCAACACCCCTAACTGTAACACTCTGATATACCCCACACCCCTCACTGTAACTCTCTGACATACCCCACACCCCTCACTGTAACACTCTGATAAATCCCACACCCCTCAGTGTAACACTCTGATATACCCCACACACCTCACTGTAACACTGATATATCCCAGACCCCTCACTGTAACTCTCTGAAATATCCCACACCCCTCACTGTAACAATCTGATATACCCCACACCCCTCACTGTAACACTCTGATATACCCCACACCCCTCACTGTAACACTCTGATATATCCCACACCCCTCACTGTAA
Source organism: Cetorhinus maximus (assembly GCF_964194155.1). NCBI lineage: Eukaryota > Metazoa > Chordata > Chondrichthyes > Lamniformes > Cetorhinidae > Cetorhinus > Cetorhinus maximus. The sequence goes on from NC_135908.1 coordinate 2,850,163, forward strand.
CACTCTGATACACCCCACACCCATCACTGTAATACTCTGATATATCCCACACCCCTCACTGTAACACTCTGATGTACCCCACACCCCTCAATGTAACACTCTGATATACCCTACACCCCTCACTGTAACACTCTGATATACCCCACACCGCTCACTGTAACACTCTGATATACCCCACACCCCTCACTGTTAAACTCTGATATACCCCTGAACCCTCACTGTAAAACTCTGATATACCCCACACCCCTCACTGTAACACTCTGATATATCCAACACCCCTCACCTTAACAACCTGATATATCCCACACACCCATCACTGTAACACTCTGATATACCCCACACCCCTCACTGTAACACTCTGATATACCCCACACCCCTCAGTGTAACACTCTGATATGTCCCACACCCCTCACTGTAACACTCTGATATATCCCACACCCCTCACTGTAACACTCTGATATACCCCACACCCCTCACTGTAACACTCTGATATACCCCACACTGCTCACTGTAACACTCTGATATACCCCACACCCCTCTCTGTAACACTCTGTTATACCCCACACCCCTCACTGTTACACTCTGATATACCCCTCACCCCTCACTGTAACACTCTGATATACCCCACACCCCTCACTGTAACACTCTGATATACCCCATACGACGCACTGTAACACTCTGATATACCCCACACCCCATACTGTATCAGTCTGATATATCCCACACCCCTCACTGTAACTCTCTGATATACCCCACACCCCTCACTGTAACACTCTGATATACCCCACACCCCTCACAGTTACACTCTGATATACCCCACACCTCTCACTGTAACACTCTGATATATCCCACACCCCTCACTGTAACACTCTGATATATCCCACACACCTCACTGTAACACTCTGATATATCCCACACCCCTCACTGTAACACTCTGATATACCCCACACCCCTCAATGTAACACTCTGATATATCCCACACCCCTCACTGTAACACTCTGATATACCCCACACCCCTCACAGTAACACTCTGATATATCCCACACTCCTCACTGTAACACTCTGATATACCCCACACCCCTCACTGTAACTCTCTGATATGCCCCACACACCTCACTGTAACACTCTGATATAACCCACACCCCTCACTGTAACACTCTGATATACCCCACACCCCTCACTGTAACACTCAGATATACCCCACACCCCTCACTGTAGCACTCTGATATACCCCACACCCCTCACTGAAAGACTGTGATATATCCCACACCCTTCACTGTAACACTCTGATATACCCCACACCCCTCTTTGTAACACTCTGATAAACCCCACACCCCTCACTGTAACACTCTGATATATCCGACACCCCTCACTGTAACACTCTGATATACCCCACACCCCTCACTGTAACTCTCAGATATACCCGACACCCCTCAGTGTAACACTCTGATATTCCCCACACCCCTTACTGTAACACACTGATATACCCCACACCCCTCACTGTAACAGTCTGATATACCCCACACCCCTCAATGTAACACTCTGATATATCCCACACCCCTCACTGTAACACTCTGACATTCCCCACACCCCTCACTGTAACACTCTGATACACACCACACCCCTCACAGTAACACTGATATACCCCATACCCCTCACTGTAATACTCTGATATACCCCACACGCCTCAAAGTAATGCTGATATATCCTACACCCCTCACTGTAAGACTCTGATATACCCCACACCCCTCACTGTAACACCCTGATACACCCCTCACTGTAACACTGATATACCCCACACCCCTCACTGTAACAAACTGATATACCCCACACCCCTCACTGTAACACTCTGATATACCCCACACCCCTCACTGTAACACTCTGATATACCCCAAACCCCTCACTGTAACACTCTGATATATCCGACACCCCTCACTGTAACGCTCTGATATATCCCACTCCCCTCACTGTAACACTCTGATAAACCCCACACCCCTCACTGTAACTCTCTGATATACCCCACACCCCTCACTGTAAAACTCTGATATACCCCACACCCCTCACAGTAACACTCTGATATACCCCACACCCCTCACTGTAACACTCTGATATACCCCACACCCCTCACTGTAACACTCTGATATATCCCACACCCCTCACTGTAAAACTCTGATATACCACGCACCCCTCACTGTAACACTCTGATATATCCCACACCCCTCACTGTAACACTCTGATATTCCCAACACCCCTCACTGTAACACTCTGATATACCCCACACCCCTCACTGCAACTCTCTGATATACCCCACACCCCTCACTGTAACACTCTGATATACCCCACACCCCTCACTGTAACACTCTGATGTACCCCACACCCCTCACTGTAACACTCTGATATACCCCACACCCCTCACTGTAACACTCTGATATACCCCAGACCCCTCACTGTAACACTCTGATATACCCCACACCCCTCACTGTAACACTCTCATATACCCCACACCCCTCACTGTAACACTCTGATATATCCCATACCCCTCACTGTAACTCTCTGACATACCCCACACCCCTCATTGTAACACTCTGATATACCCCACACCCCTCAGTGTAACACTCTGATATACCCCACACACCTCACTGTAACACTGATATATCCCAGACCCCTCACTGTAACTCTCTGAAATATCCCACACCCCTCACTGTAACAATCTGATATACCCCACACCCCTCACTGTAACACTCTGATATACCCCAAACCCCTCACTGTAACTCTCTGATATACCCGACACCCCTCAGTGTAACACTCTGATATACCCCACACCCCTCACTGTAAGACTCAGATATACCCCACACCCCTCACTGTAAAACTCTGATATACCCCACACCCCTCACTGTAAAACTCTGATATACCCCGCACCCCTCACTGTAACACTCTGATATATCCCACACCCCTCACTGTTACACTCTGATATATCCCACACCCCTCACTGTAACACTCTGATATATCCCACACACCCCTCACTATAACACTCTGATATACCCTACACCCCTTTCTGTGACACTCTGATATACCCCACACCCCTCACTGTAACACCCTGATATATCCCACTCCCCTCACTGTAACACTCTGATATATCCCACACCCCTCACTGTAACACTGATATACCCCACACCCCTCACTGTAACTCTCTGATATATCCCACACCCCTCACTGTAACACTCTGATATACCCCACACCCCTCACTGTAACACTCTGATGTACCCCACACACCTCACTGTAACACTCTGATAAACCCCACACCCCTCACTGTAATTCTCTGATATACACCACACCCCTCACTGTAACACTCTGTTATACCCCACACCCGTCACTGTAACACTCTGATATATCCCACACCCCTCACTGTAACACTCGGATATACCCCACACCCCTCACTGTAACACTCTGATATACCCCACACCCCTCACTGTAACACTCTGATTTACCCCACACCCCTCACTGTAACACTCTGATATACCCCACACGCCTCACTGTAACACTCTGATATATCCCACACCCTTCACTGTAACACTCTGATATATGCCACACCCCTCACTGTATCTCTCTGATATACCCCACACCCCTCACTGTAACACTCTGATATATCCCACACTCCTCACTGTAACACTCTGATATACCCCACACCCCTCACAGTAACACTCTGATATACCCCACACCCCTCACTGTAACACTCTGATATATCCCACACCCCTCACTGTAACACTCTGATATACCCCACACCCCTCAATGTAACACTCTGATATATCCCACACCCCTCAATGTAACACTCTGATATACCCGACATCCCTCACACTAACACTCTGATATATCCCACACCACTCATGTAACACTCTGATTTACCCCGCACCCCTCACTGTAACACTCTGATATATCCCACACTCCTCACTGTAACACTCTGATATAACCCACACCTCTCACTGTTACAATCTGATATGCCCCACACCCCTCACTGTAACACTCTGATATACCCCACACCCCTCACTGTAACAGTCTGATATACCCCACACCCCTCACTTTAACACTCTGATATACCCCACACCCCTCACTTTAACACTCTGATATACCCCACACCCCTCACTGTAACATTCTGATATATCCCACACCCCTCACTGTAACACTCTGATATACCCCACGCCCCTCACTGTAACACTCTGATATACCCCACACCCCTCACTGTAACACTCTGATATACCCCACACGCCTCACTGTAACACTCTGATATATCCCACACCCTTCACTGTAACTCTTTGATATATCCCACTCTCCTCACTGTGACGCTCTGATATATCCCACACCCCTCACTGTAACAAACTGATATACCCCACACCCCTCACTGTAACACTCTGATATACCCCACACCCCTCACTGTAACACTCCGATATATCCCACACCCCTCACTGTAACGCTCTGATATATCCCACACCCCTCACTGTAACACTCCGATATATCCCACACCCCTCACTGTAACACTCTGATATACTCCACACCCCTCACTGTAACACTCCGATATATCCCACACCCCTCACTGTAACGCTCTGATATATCCCACACCCCTCACTGTAACAAACTGATATACCCCACACCCCTCACTGTAACACTCTGATATACCCCACACCCCTCACTGTAACACTCCGATATATCCCACACTCCTCACTGTAACGCTCTGATATATCCCACACCCCTCACTGTAACAAACTGATATACCCCACACCCCTCACTGTAACACTCTGATATACCCCACACCCCTCACTGTAACACTCCGATATACCTGCACCCCTCACTGTAACGCTCTGATATATCCCAGACCCCTCACTGTAACAGTCTGATATACCCCAATCCCCTCACTGTAACACTCTGATATACCCCAAACTCCTCACTGTAACACTCTGATATATCCCACACCCCTCATTGTAACGCTCTGATATATCCCACACCCCTCACTGTAACACTCTGATATATCCCACACCCCTCACTGTAACACTCTGATAAACCCCACACCCCCCACTGTAACTCTCTGATATACCCCACACCCCTCTCTGTAACACTCAGATATACCCCACACCCCTCACAGTAACACTCTGATATACCCCACACCCCTCACTGTAACACTCTGATATACCCCACACCCCTTACTGTAACACTCTGATATATCCCACACCCCTCACTGTAACACTCTGATATACCCCACACCCCTCACTGTAACACTCTGATATATCCCACACCCCTCACTGTAACACTCTGATATACCCATCACCCCTCACTGTAACACTCTGATATACCCCACACCCCTCACTGCAACTCTCTGATATACCCCACACCCCTCACTGTGTCACTCTGATGTACCCCACACCCCTCACTGTAACACTCTGATATACCCCACCCCCCTCACTGTAACACTCTGATATACCCCACACCCCTCACTGTAACACTCTGAAATACCCCTCACCCCTCACTGTAACTCTCTGATATACCCCACACCCGTCACTGTAACACTCTGATATACCCCACACCCCTCACTGTAACACTGATATATCCCAGACCCCTCACTGTAACTCTCTGAAATATCCCACACCCCTCACTGTAACACTCTGATATATCCCACACCCCTCACTGTAACACTCTGATATCCCCCACACCCCTCACTGTAAAGCTCTAATATACCCCACACCCCTCACTGTAACACTCTGTTATACCCCACACCCCTCACTGTAACACTCTGATATACCCCACACCCCTCAGTGTAAAACTCTGATATACCCCACACACCTCACTGTAACACTGATATATCCCAGACCCCTCACTGTAACTCTCTGATATATCCCATACCCCTCACTGTAACACTCTGATATACCCCAAACCCCTCACTGTACCACTCTGATATACCCCACACCCCTCACTGTAACACTCTGATATACCCCACACCCCTCACTGTAACACTCTGATATACCCCACACCCCTCACTGTGAAACTCTGATATACCCCACACCCCTCACTGTAACACTCTGATATATCCCACACCCCTCACTCTAACACTCTGATATACCCCACACCCCTCACTGAAACACTCTGATATACCCCACACCCCTCACTCTAACACTTTGATATACCCCACACCCCTCACTGTAACACTCTTATTTACCCCTCACCCCTCACTGTAACACTCTGATATAGCCCACACCCCCCACTGTAACACTCTGAAATACCCCACACCCCTCACTGTTACACTCTGATATACCCCACTCCCCTCACTGTAACACTCTGATATACCCTTCACCCCTCACTGTAACATTCTGATATACCCCACACCCCTCACTGTAACACTCTGATATATCCCACACCCTTCACTGTAACACTCTGATATACCCCACACCCCTCACTGTAACACTCTGTTATATCCCACACCCCTCACAGTAACACTCTGATATATCCCACACCCCTCACTGTAACACTTGGATATACCCCACACCCCTCAGTGTAACACTCTGATATACCCCACACCCCTCACTGTAACACTCTGATATACCCCACACCCCTCACTGTATCACTCTGATATACCCCACACCCCTCACTGTAACACTCTGATATACCCCACACCCCTCACTGTAACACTCTGATATATCCCACACCCCTCACTGTTACACTCTGATATCCCTCACTGGTAATCTTTTTTATATAATACTTCTTGCACCTGTCTAGTAGAACTCAGTGCCGTTAGCTTTATTTCTGACTTAATGCAGTGGATTTTTAACCTCTTCTTTATATAAACACTGTTCCTTGTAGAAATCACTTGTTGTTGTTTCGAAAGATGGTCTCACACTCAGGCTGAAATTTAGACCTTTCAAAACTCCGAAGCGATCTCTGTTCCTGTAGCTAACAACATTGGTCTCTTGCAGCCAACCCAGGCCTTTGCCACCGCTGCTGTCTCAACTCTCTTCCCTCCAACAAGAACTTAAAGATGCAAAGGTTGTTCAGAGGCAGCAGAACGCCATTATACAGGGTCTGCGAGAGGTGAGTGAGGGTATTGAGGTACAGGGTGAAATGGTGATCAGGACGCTGACCCAGACTCTGTAACTGACCATTGGTCTGTCTCCTGTGTCTGAAGCACAATTGTCCAAACTCTTTCCTGTCGTTAAGTTAACATTTGGATTTCCCAACCCCCACCCCCCGACTCCCACCACCCCCCGTCTCCCACCACCCCCCCGTCTCCCACCACCCCCCCGTCTCCCACCACCCCCCCGTCTCCCACCACCCCCCCGTCTCCCACCACCCCCCCGTCTCCCACCACCCCCCCGTCTCCCACCACCCCCCCCGTCTCCCACCACCCCCCCCGTCTCCCACCACCCCCCCGTCTCCCACCACCCCCCCGTCTCCCACCACCCCCCCGTCTCCCACCACCCCCCCGTCTCCCACCACCCCCTCGTCTCCCACCACCCCCCACCGTCTCCCACCACCCCCCCGTCTCCCACCACCCCCCCCCGTCTCCCACCACCCCCCCGTCTCCCACCACCGCCCCCCCCTGTCTCCCACCCCCCCAGGTTTTTGTCTATAATTTGTTTTGAGGGAGTGATGACGAGAATCAGGAGTGGGAGTAGGCCATTTGGCCCCTCAAGCCCGCTCGGCCGTTCGATATATCATGGCTGATCTGGTTGTGGTCTCAACTCCACTTTCCTGCCTCTGCCCCCACCCCCACCCCAACCCCCACCCCCACCGGCCATAACCCTTACCCCCCTTGTCGGTCAAAAATTTGTCTAACTCAGCTTTGCATATAATCAATGATCCAGTCTCTACCGCCCTCTGGGCAAGAGAATCCCACAGACTAATGACCCCCTGAGAGGGGAAATAAATGTTCTCCTCTCCACACTCAGTCTTATAAATGGAAGACCCCTAATTTTTTAAATCACGTGGTATAAAACCACTTGCCAACTGAACAGATTGCTTTCCATATTTTAATATTGAGTGAGTCTCTCAAACTCTGTAAAGCAGATACGGGGGAGAAAGGCCGGAGGATTCAGGGTGAATCGCTAACTAATTATTGAACAATCCTGTGGTTTCTGCCTCCACTCCATGTCCTGATCACTTTTGTTTTATTTGTTCATGGGGTGTGGGTGTCGCTGGCTAGGCCAGCATTTATTGCCCATCCCTAATTGCCCTTGTTCAAAGGGCATTTAATAGTCAACCACATTGCTGTGGGTCTGGAGTCACATTTAGGCCAGACCAGGTAAGGGCAGCAGATTTCCTTCCCTAAAGGGCATTAGTGAACCAATCTCTGATATACCCTTCATCCCAACACTCTGATATACCCCACACCCAATTGCTTTCTGTACAGGAGCACTTCCTCAAATCAATTCTGAATTGTACAATTACCCCCATCGCACTGAAAGTTGATTACACCTATTAATACCACTGTGATATATTATTTTACATTTTTTCGTATAAGGGATGTAAAGATTGCAGCTAGTACAGCCCGTGATTAAACCTCGGGGTGAGGTCTCACCTAAAGGGCTCATTGGGTAGTCAAACCTGCTGGTTTTGAGTTGGGTAATCCAGATCTGGGAAAGTCCCTGGTCTGACATTCGGCCTGTGCTTGGTGACCTGGTCTCAGCCTGGGTGTGGTCATGGAGCGAGAAGCACCCCCGTGCTGGGGTGGAGGGGGGAAATCGGCTGGGTTCACCGCGAGGGTTTACAATTCTGGTTGGAACTCTCACCACATCAGCTCTTGCCTCCAACCAGCCCATTCAGCCTCCGAGCCTTCCTGCCTAACCTACAACTAATAATATTGCTCAAAGGGAGTTAAATTGTTTTTAATGCCTCGATGATTTTCAGCCAGCTCCCTGCTGCGACCAGGAGTTGACAGGTCTTTCATTCGTGTAGCCTCCAGAGCAATCCTGGAGGGTTACCGATTGTCGTTACCTCCCTATCTCTGTAATCTCCTCCAGCCCTACAACCCTCCAAGATCCTCATGCTCCTCCAATCCTGGCCACTGGCAGGTCCCCGGGGAGGCCGTGGTAAAGTGGTATTGTCACTGGACTAGCATTGCGGAGACCTGGGGTAAGCCTCTGGGGGCCTGGGTTTGAATCCCAGCACAGCAGGATCCAATAAAAATTAAAAGCCTAATGACGGCCACGAAACCATTGCCGATGGTCGTAAAGACCCATCTGATTCACTAATGTCCTTTAGGGAAGGAAATCTGCTGTCCTTCCCTGGTCTGGCCTACATGTGACTCCAGACCCACAGCAATGTGGTTGACTCTTAAATGCCTTCTGAACAAGGGCAATTAGGGATGGGTAATAAATGCTGGCCCAGCCAGCGATGCCCACATCCCATGAATGAATAAAAAAAAAAGTCGCAGCACCATTGGCAGCCGTGCCTTCAGCTGCCTAGGCCGAAATTCCCGACCTAAACCTCTATGTCTCTCTCCTACCTCTTTTTGACCAAGGTTTTGGTTATCGACTCACTATCAAATTGTGTTTCGTGATGCTCCTTGGAAGTGACTTGGGTGCAGTGTTTGCTCTGATTTGCTTTCTGTAGTGAGCACGTGACTTATTTAAGTGCGTGGCCTCCCCCTATTTAAAAGGACCAACTTGTGCATGACCTGGATGGGGGCTCCTGGGTTGCCCTGGGCTGCCATGGGCCTTGGGCTGCCATGGGTCCTCGGTTGCCATGGGTCCTCGGTTGCCATGGGTCCTCGGTTGCCATGGGTCCTCGGTTGCCATGGGTCCTCGGTTGCCATGGGCCCTGGGCTGCCATGGGCCCTGGGCTGCCATGGGCCCTGGGCTGCCATGGGCCCTGGGCTGCCATGGGCCCTGGGCTGCCATGGGCCCTGGGCTGCCATGGGCCCTCGGTTGCCATGCTACTTTAAGAGGGAACATTGCTTTGCAGGTTTTGCTATGTTAAAAAGTGCTACTTAATGTGAGATGCTCATCTTGGAGCCAGGGAGATTGAGGGACATGGGGTGAAGTGTACAAGATTATGACAGGTTCAGATAAGGCAGACAAAGAAAAGCTCTCCCCTTTAGCTAATGGCACAAGGATGAGGGGGGCAAAGGTTTAAGGTTTTGGGCAGGAGATGCAGAGTTGATTGAGAGGAAGAATTGTTTTTACACAGTGAGTGTTAATGACCTGGAACTCGCTGCCCACGCGGGTGATGGAGGCAGAGACGATGAATGATTTCGAAAGGGAAATTGGACGGGCACTTGAGGGAAATAAACTTGCAGGGCTACAGGGATAGAGCAGAGGAATAGGATTGACTGGATTGCTCCACAGAGAGCCAGCATGGGGTTGATGGGCCAAAGGGCCTTCTTCAGTGCCATAAGGACTCTGCAAGTTGTTCTGAATTGGTTAGTTAGCTGTGTGGAGTTTGGAACGAGAATAGGATTGGGATTGACTGCCATGATTGAATATTCCCATCCACTAGGCTCATGGAGACAAGTCCCTTGGTTAAAATGTCAAAGGATGGCAGCCTTCAGGGGAAGTGTGTCTCAGTATTGGAATAAGTTTGGGAAAAAGAAGCTTAAAGGACATGCTTGGGTGTTGGGAGATACTGAAGCCCCCTCCCTTTAGGTTCTCTAGTCAGGACAAAGCAACCCACTTGTTTGGCACCCCAGCCACTCCCTCCACCACCGACGCACAATGGCAGCAGTGTGTGTACCATCTACAAGATGCATTGCAGGAACTCACCAAGAATCCTTAGACAGCACCTTTCAAACCCACGACCACTACCAGCTAGAAGGACAAGGACGGTAGCCACATGTGAACACCACCACCTAGAAGTTCCCCTCCAAACCACTCACCACCCTGACTTGGAAATATATCGGCCGTTCCTTCACTGTCGCTGGGTCAAAAACCTGGAACTCCCTCCCTAACAGCACTGTGGGTGTACCTACACCACATGGAACTGCAGCGGTTCAAGAAGGCAGCTCACCACCACCTTCTCAAGGGGCAATTAGGGATGGGCAACAAATGCTGGCCCGGCCAGCGATGCCCACGTCCCATAAATGAATTTTTAAAAATGCTGTTAGTACTGCGAGCACTTCCTACCTGCCGGCAGACATGTCTACTGCTGTGTGATCGGGAAGTTACTGCTTATACTGCTGCACAGAGTCACTGTTGCAGTTGATAAGCCGAGCAAACTTTGGGAGGAACATACTTCTGACCTGCCACTTGCAATGAAAAGGTCTTGTCAAGTTTGTTCCAGGGGTGGAAACGGCTAATTCGTAGGCACAGCTTTTTTTGCAGCAGCATATTGATTCTATAGTTTGGACTGCTGGTATCTGCACTGGAGAGAGACTGCACACAAGACTAGCAGATGGAGCCAGGGGAGTTGCAACCAAAGGCCAATCAATCAGCCGTGCAGTGACAGGACCTAGCGATTGCATGTTGAGTGAAATCGCTCACATCGATCAGGGCACTGTGAGCTGCAAACTCAAAGGCCATGGGACAGTGAACAGTTCATTACTGTCAACAGTGGTTTCCTCTGTGAGGCTGAGGAGCCATTGGTTGACATGAAAAGAATAAGCAGAACTTCGCTGAACCTTGAGAGGTTTATTTGGTCTGTTGGCTTTGTTGAAGGTGCCTTTTCCAGTTGCACAGTTAGAGGAAGAGGTCAGTTAACAATGTCACAGTAAGCCGGTCCCCGATAGCGAGCTGACTGGTGCTTCTACATCCCTGGGCAACTCTTGCCATGACCTCTGTTTTACATGCAGAGTTGTGGAAAAGTAGAGACTTTTCCCAACCCTGTTAAGTTTAAGTTAATAGGCTGGGCTCATGGGGTCTTATTTTAATCCATTCAGAATCCTCCCGGTTGCATTGTGCTAAAAATTGGGATGTAAAGTAATTATAGGCCATTCAGCCCATCTAGACTGTGTCAGTGCTAGCTTTTCTAGATGTCTACCCTCAATGCCTCTGTCCCACTTCCAATAAGGTTATCGAGATTAGCGCACCGAAGGGAGGCAAGTTATTTTGTTTACTCGTAATGTGCCCCACGTCCGCACCAAGGGATTGAGCGTTTGGTGAGTGGGTTGTCTGATGACATTTAGCAGTGGGCTGGATAGACGTTGTTGCGATCTGTGGAGTGTAAGAGCTCACATCAGAGAAAGTCGTCACTGCTTTGCCCTCCAATTTCCATTTCTGAAGACTAATTCCAACTGGTGTTCTGGCCTTTGACACGTTGCTTGAGTGGTCAGCCTTCCTCAATAACCATGGATGACAGGAAAATGACATGAGAGCAGCCCACACCTGTTCTCATTTGCCACTCGGACTTTGACATTGAACTTTCCAATGGGAATGGGAATTCCCTGAGGGAGAGTAAGAAACCCGCTAAATTTTTCTTCCCCCCCCCCCTATTTTGCAACAGTCCTGAGGCCAATATTCCCAATTCCAGAGACCTGAGCACAAAATTCAAGCTGACACTTCGGTGCAGTACTGAGGGAGTGCGGCACTGTTGGAGGTGCCGCATTTCAGATGAGATGTTAAACTGACCTGCACTCAAAATGCAATCAGGGCGGAAGTCCCTTGCAACTTCTGATACCCTCCCATTGAGGGTCTTGTCTTAAAATGTCCAACAGACACTCGCCTACCGAAGATGCTATTGCAGGGCAAGACGTTACTTTATCAGCAATGGCAGCTGAACCAGAACGCTGATCTGCACTTAACGCAAATCAGGATTTCACACCGTGACCTTGTGGTGTGAAAATCAGGGTTTCCAGATTACCCAGGGAGAGTTTTTAAAAAAATTTTATTTTCTGATCTTGTGCTTTCCTCTGTCTAGGAACTGGAAGAAGCCAGCTTGAATAAACCAGGAGAAATTAAGGTAACTGCCTGATGTTGTTTTAAAAAGTTCTGACATTTCAAAAGGCCTTTACTTGTGGGTACAGCCTACATCATATATCTATAGTTGTATCTCGAGTTTCGCTGAGAAAAGAGACACGTCAACGCTTTTTGTCTTGTACTCGTTGGGACACTTTGCAAGAATATTATAAGAGGAAAACAACAATTCACACTGTTTGGATGGGCAAGTGGACTCTGATTGGTAGAGGCATAGCCATGGAGTTCATTACTTGCATTCTCCTTAGCAACGGTATAAATTGTTGTTTGCTCCTTATATTGGTATTCTTGTGAAGTGTCCTGATGAGTGCAAAGCGAAAAGCTTCAACACGTCTCTTTTCTTTTCAGCAATACTCGAGTTCTGTACTACCAAGCGACTCGTCGTATCTTACTGTAACCCGAAAACCAAACACATCCAAAAACCACACTTTTTTTTTTTGAACATCATCGACCTTTGGCGCAGGAAACCCCTCACCCAGGCCAACACGGCATGAGTCAACACAGACCTCGCCGACCAGACCCAACCTTTAGCACAGGAAGCCTAGTTGTTTAAAAGCAAAATACTGCGGATGCTGGAAATCTGAAACGCAAACAAAAATAGCTGGAAAAGCTCAGCAGGTCTGACAGCATCTGCGGAGAGGAGCACAGTTAACGTTTCGAGTCCTTGTGACTCTTCATCAGAACTAAGTCTAGTTGTTTGTCTGTCCTATGAGCAGAATGGCAGACGGTGCCATGGGTGGGAGTTTATTACAGGTGCCCTGTATTTATTATTCAGTGATACATCTTAATTTTCTACCCATTTTATTTACGTTAGACTGTAGCTAGCCTCGGCAATGCACACAAGACTGCCATGAGAGTATTCAAGATTGTTGGGTTCGTTTTGCAATACAGTCTGGTATTTTAGGATTCAAATATCTTGGACAGTTGTTGCTCTACGTTAAAACTATTTGTTCCTTATTCCTTTGAAAATAAGCTTAATTTGGTTCCCAACTTTGCTTCTGCTTCAACCAATGTTGCATGAGCTTGCTTGTAGGCTTTGGAAACTTCCACAAACATCTTGGAGCAGGAGAGAAATGAGCAACATAGGAGCAGGAGGAGGCCATTTGGCCCTTCAGACAGATCATGGCTGATCATCTACCTCTATGCCATTTTGCCCCACTATCCCCATTTCCCTTCATGTCATTAGTATCTAGGAGTGCATTGACTCTTACCTTCTGTCTTTAAAACGCTCAATGATTGAGCTTCCACAGCCCTCTGGGGTAGAGAATTCCAAAGATTCACCGCCCTCTGAGTGAAGAAATTCTCCCTCATCTCAGTCTTAAATGGCCTGCCCCTTGTTCTGAGACTGCGTTCCCTGGTCCTAGACTCACCAGCTGGGGGAACCATCCTATCCACATCTACCTTATAAGAAGTTTGGATGTTTCAATGAGATCACCAGATTGTTCATGACACACTTTACTTTCATTAAGAAAGATTTCCTCTGGTTCTTTGCCAATCACCTTCTAATAGTTGCATGGTTTACTTTTTGTTTCAAAATAATTGTGTTTTAGTTGATTTGTTGATTTTCCTGGTATTGCCTATTCTCAGCTGTACTGCCAGCACGGAGAGGGGTGGAGGGAGGGTGGGGTAAAGGCTGACACAGACTAGATGGGCTAAATGGCCTGTCTTGGTGTTGAAATTCCTACAGTCTGGTTCAAACTTGAAACATGTAACATTATGTGACTTGATTGTGCGCTCGAGGAAATAACTTTCAGGTGAGTTGTGATATAACCATGTGCGTGAAATTCCTTTGGTTACTGTTAGAAGGGAGGCATTAACCCAGACAAGGTTACCATTAAATTAAGTAGACCAAGGAATTTCACAGGAACTCATAGAACGGTACAGCACAGAAGGAGGCCATTCGGCCCATCGATCCTATACTGGCTCTTTGAAAGAACTATCCAATTAATACTGCCATTCGCTGACTCATTCCTCAGGACCATGCCTTGACCAATCAGGGTCAAGCTGTCTGGTTTAAATTTTAAACAATGCTTGGCAAGTAACTGTCAGTCACCATCAATGGTGCATTCTCTATGGCAGTGCCTCTACCAATCAGAGTCCACTTGCCAACCAATCAGCACTCTCTTGTCATACAGTATAAATTGTTGTTTTCCCCTTACATTGGTATTCTTGCGAATTGTCCTGATGAGTGCAAGATGAAAAACTTCGACGTGTCTCTTTCTTTCAGCAACACTCAAGTCCTGTCCGACCAAATGCCTATCCAAGTATTCCCACTGCCGTCCCCTGCTCTTTCCCCATAACTTTCAGAAGGGAATTGGATAAATGATTGAGAAGAAAGCCTTTTCAGTGCTGTTGGGGGGGAGGGGGGAACACAGGGAGTGGATGGCTTTTTCAAAGAGTCATCATGGGGCACAATGGGCTGAATGGCCTCCTTTTGGTTCTGTGGTTCTGATCCCTAATTCTGCTCTTGCTGTTTCAACTCATGGGCTGTGTTTTCAGGCTTCCCTGGAAGAGGTGGACGGCGAGCTCTTCCTGGTGCGGGAGGAGTTACAGAAGGTTTGGGACATGCTACACGTTCGGAATAGCGAGCTGGAGGAACAGCACCAGGAGCTGGAGTCAGCCAGGGGCCAGGTCAGAACGTATAACCTGCAGCGAGGAAGCAGATTTCAGCTCACTCCCCAGCACAGAGGGTAAAAGGAGAGTCATAGGAACGGGAAGAGGCCATTCAGCCCCTTGAGCTTTTTTTTTTCCCAATCCCTTCTTGGGATGAGGGCATCGCTGGCTAGGCCAGCCTGTCCCTAACTGCCATTTCAGAGCCAACCACATTGGTGTGGATCTGGATTCACATGTAGGCCAGACCAGATAAGGACGGCAGATTTCCTTCCCTAAAGGGGCATCAATGAACCAGGTGGGTTTTTAATCACAGTTGATGGTCACCATTAGTGATCCATCCAGTTTTATTAATTGAGTTCAAATTTCCCCAGCTACTATGGTATTTGAACCTATGATCCCAGTAACATAACCACAATGTTACCATGTCCTGTCCTACTACTCAATGGCTGATATGCATCTTAACTCCAATTATTGGCCTTGGTTCAATAACCCTTAATACCCTCATCCAGCAAGAGTCTATTAATCTCAGCTTTGGAATTTTCAATTAACACCCCAGCCTCAACATCCTGGGGGTTGCCATTGACTAGAAACTGAACTGGACTAGCCATATAAATACAGTGGCTACAAGAGCAGGTCAGAGGCTGGGAATCCTGTTGTAACTCACCTCCTAACTCCCCAAAGCCTGTCCACCATCTACAAGGCACAAGTCAGGAGTGTGATGGAATACTCTCCACTTGCCTGGATGAATGCAGCTCCCACAACACTCCAGAAGCTTAACACCGCCCAGGACAAAGCAGCCCTGCTTGATTGGCACCCCATCCACAAACATTCACTCCCTCCACCACTGACGCACAGTAGCAGCAGTGTGTACCATCTACAAGATGCACTGCAGGAACTCACCAAGGCTCCTTAGACAGCACCTTCCAAACCCACCACCCCTACCATCTAGAAGGACAAGGGCAGCAGACACATGGGAACACCACCACCTGGAAGTTCCCCTGCAAGTCACTCACCATCCTGACTTGGAAATATATCGCCGTTCCTTCACTGTCGCTGGGTCAAAATCCTGGAACTCCCTCCGTAACAGCACTGTGGGTGCACCTACACCACATGGACTGCAGCGGTTCAAGAAGGCAGCTCACCACCACCTTCTCAAGGGGCAATTGGGGTTGGGCAATAAACGCTGGCCTAGTCAGTGAAGCCCACATCCCATGAATGACTAAAAGAACCAGCTTGTTGTGGGTGGGGGAAGCAGTGGGAGTAGAGTTTCCCACTCCCTTTTGTGTGGAGAAATGCTTCCTGGCATCACCCCTGAAGCCTGACTTTAACTTGAAGGTTGTGCCCCTTGTTTTGGACTTGCCCACCAGAGCAAAAGGTTTCTCTCTCCATCGAATCCTTTAATCATCTTAAACACCTCAAGTACATCACCTTTAATTTTCTCTCCCAAGGGACCAGCAGCCGAGTTTATGCATCCTGTCCTCTTAATTTAACCCTTTTAGTCTTTATTATACTGGTGAATCTGTGCAGCAGCCCCTCAAAGACCAACATATCCTACCTGAAGGCTCAATGCACGGAACTGAAAGCAGGTTCTTTAAATGGGGTCTGACCTGAACATTATAAAACTGTAAAATAACTTCCACCCACTTTGTATTCCAGCCGTCTTAAGGGACAGACCATACGAACATATGAGTTAGGAGCAGGAGTAGGCCACTCGGCCCTTTGAGCCTGCTCCGCCATTTAATAAGACCATGACTGATCTGTCCGTAACTTCCCATCTATCCCTGATAACCTTTCACCCCCTTGTTTATGAAGAATCTATCCACCTCTGCCTTGAAAACATTCAAAGACTCTGCTCCCATTGCCTTTTGAGGAAGAGTTCCAAGACTCTCGACCCTCTGAGAGGAAAAAAAGCCCCATCATCTATTCTTAAACAGTGACCCCTAGATTTTCCCACAAGTCGAAACACCCTCTCCGCATCCACCCTGTCAAGGCCCCTCAGGGTCTTATATGTTTCAATCAAGTCATCTCTTACTCTTCTAAACTCCAGTGGATACACACCGAGCCTGTCCAACCTTTCCTCATAAGACAACCCGCCCATTCTCTGAACTGGGAAACCTTCTCTGAACGGCTCCTCATGCATTTACATCCTTCCTTAAATAAGGAAACCAAATCTGTACTGGGGAAGTAATACAAGGTGCACTTTGATGCCCATTGAATGTACCCAGTGACACTGGTGATCATTAAGATCACCCTGGCACTTCTGCCACTCCAGATACAGCAAGGGGACTGAGGAGCTGTGTCTGCATCATTCACTCAGCCCTAGCCTGCTGGATGAACCTGAACCTGTTCCTGTTGCGCTGGTCAGTTGAGGCACTAACATACTTTATCAACTTGCCCCCAGCTACTATGTGAAATCTTTGCTGCTAATTTGTAATAATGGAGAACAACCACCCCCAGGATTAAATAGCACAGTTATATTAAAATGGAATGGCTCAACCTGGTCTATTCTTTTAATGTTGCCCTTGATGAATAGGAGCCCGACATTAGCAGCATCTAAAGGGACACAAAGCATATTATTAGTAGGTCATGTTACATAATGGCCGTTATTTACTCTCCTTGGGTTAAGGGCGTTGTTTTGAGTTCAGTGTAAAATGAGACTCAGTTGTTGGTGTAGGAAGCAGAGTACCGATGAGCTTATTTACGTCCATTATATCAGCTTTCTCCTGATGCGAGCTGTTGTTTGATCAGGTCATATTACATGCTATACAGCTGCTTTAGCTCAATTGCTCACAGCTGGAGAGACAGGGTACACACCTGACTCCTTTGTTTGTTGGGTTGCTTTTCAACCGGTCACTAGACGCAGCTCCTTAGTTCCCTTGCTGTATCCGGAGTTGCAGGAGTTCCGGGCTGATCTTAATGATCACCACTACCACTGGGTACATTCAAAGTGCACGTTGTATTATTTCCGCAATATATCAGTTTGGGCTTCACTGTCAAAATGGACAGAACCACACCTTCAACAACGACTTGCATTTATATAGCACCTTTAACAGAATGAAAGTATCCCAAGGCGATTCACAAGAGCGAATATGGAACAAAATTTGACACCGAGCCACATAAGGAGATAGCGGGTGTCCAAAGGCTTAGTCAGAGAGGCAGGTTTTAAGGAGCGTATTAAAGGAAAAGAGAGAGGTAGAGAGGCAAAGAGGTTTAGGGAGGAAATTCCGGGACGTGGGGCTCAGGCAGCTAAATGCATGGCTGCCCATGGATTAGACTGGGAGAGCTGCAGAAGGACCAAGGTTGAAGGAGTGCAGATATTTTGTGGGGGGCTTTGTGAGGCTAGAGGAGTTTACAGAAATAGGGAAGGGTGAGGCCATTTTCCTCAGTGTTAATACTGCCACCAAGCACTGGGCTCACTGTGGTTCCTGTGATACCTCCTGTGGTTCTGCGTGAATATGTGAGTTTGTCACTGAATTCCCTATTCAATCCTTCACCCTGAAGGCACGGTTTAGGTGAACATGGGCACAGGTTGGTGCTCGATCCTCTCATGGCACAGAAATGTGTAACTCCAAACCCCTCACTCTAACCCCCCACCCCCTCCATTCTGCCCCACCATGAGTTTGCTCCCCCTATAACGGCAAAGGGGGACAAATAACCAGGTAAGGTACAAACACCTCAAGATGACTTGAATATTGGGTGAGGTTGCAGAAATGTTGCCTTGGCATGCCGGGCACACCCGTGACTGACAAATGACACCTATGTGGTTGTAAAGTTTGCGTGTTGTGCAAGGGGTGACCTGGTTCTCCTCAGGATATCCAGTGGATGAGTTGCAATTGCGCAGTGCCTTATCACATCACCCCAGTGCATCTGAAAATGACTTCACTTTGTGGTGCGGTGACTGCCATTGTGTGAACAAGATAATCACAGCGTTTTAATAATCTCAGGCGTGGGATTTAACCAACCTATTTCCCCTTATGAAAAGTGCTCCAATTACTTTCTCCATCTATCCAGAAGTCCCTGAAGGCATGGTTTAGGTGAATGTGGGTACAGATTGGAGCTCTATCTTCCCATGGCACAGAAATGTGTAACTCCAAACCCCTCTCTCTAACCCCCCCATCCCACCCCATCATCACCATCCTGTCCCACCATGAGTCGTTAACCCTAGAAAGGGGACAAACAACCAAGGAAGATACAAACACCTCAAGGTGACCTTGAATGTACCCGGTGGTATTTTCCCCCTCTCTCTTACACTGGCTGGTTGCTGAGGTTTGGTGGGGAGGTAGTGGCGTAGTTGTATTGTCACTGACTAGTATTCCAGAGACGCAGGGTAATGCACTGGGGGAACCCAGGTTCAAATCCTGCCATGGCAGATGATGAAATTTGAATTCAATAAAAATCTGGAGTTAGAAGCCTGGCGATGACTGTGAAACTGTTGTTGATTATCGTAAAAGCCCACAGTCCCCGCAGCGTTTGAAATGTGCTGCCCTTTGCCAAAGCCAGTCCCAGCCATCGACGTTGGCAGCCTGCTCGACTGTGGGAGGCATGGCGACCGGGCCCAATCCTTCTGCCAACCAAAGCCATTGTGCATTTTCTAGCGGGGATTACAAAATGGCAGCCTTGCCTCCAATTGTAACTGCTGAAAAGGTTCAGGGAGGGGACTGAAGCGTGAAGAGATAGGGGATAATGGAGGTGACACTGCCACTGGCTGAGGCTGGATCATGTTGTGATCATGTGGATGCCTTGGGACTGGAGATATGTAAAGGATTGCCGTCAGGGGGAGGGGACAAGGGCATGAGTGCTGGGTTAGTCACCCAGGTTTTCTACTGGCTGCCTAGTTACTGCATGTAACTAATTCTACTTGATTATTAAAATGGCGGGGAAGTGGGATGAGGTGAGTTGCTCCTGTAGAGAGACAGCACAGAGACAATGAATGGCCTCCTTCTGTGCTGTACCCACTCTATAATCTCGTTAAATCCGTGGACAGGAATAAGAGCCTGGGCTGTTCTGTTTTCCCTCTAGTTAGACGAGGGGAATGCCCCTCTGTAGCCACCGATACCAATTGTAACACCCCCTCAGTGGCTATTCTGGCTCAGAACATAAGGTCATAAGAAATGGGAGCAGGAGTAGGCCAACCGGCCCCTTGAGATTGCCCCGCCATTCAATAAGATCATGGCTGCTCTGATAGTGGCCTTAACTCCACTTTCCTGTCTGTTTCCCCCCTAAACCCTGGACTCCCTTGTCAACCAAAAATCTGTCTAACTCAGCCTTGAATATATTCAATGGCCCAGCCTTGACTGGGGAAGACAATTCCACAGACTAACGACCCTCTGAGAGAAGAAATTCCACCTCACCTCCGTCTTAAATGGAAGACCCCTTATTTTGAAACTGCTGTAGATTCCCTCGTGAGGGGGAACCATTTTCTCAGCATCTATCCTGTCAAGCCCCCTCAGAATCTTATATCTTTCAATAAGATCACTTCTCCTTCTTCTAAACTCCAATGCCAAACCTGGAATCAAAGTTTGGGCTTCCTGTCTTTTATATCGCTTTTTAGAACACCACGCGGCGCATTTAGCTAATGACTAATCTGGTTTAGTTTGGTGAATCTACATGATGTCTTGAAGACTTTTTTGCTCGTGTTGTTGCCTGATTAAATTAATGTACAAGGAAAAAGAAGAGTAGAGAAACCCTGTGTCTCCCTTTGTTTTCTCTCATGTCTGTCGGTCCTCTGTGTTAGGTTGATTATTGGCTGGCGAAGAGGTCACTGATGAGTGCCGGGAATGGCCCCAAGTATACAGTGAGATAATGTTACAATGATTCTCTTTGACTCTCTCTCTCTCTCTCTCTCTCTCTCTCTAACTGACTCCTTGACACAGGCACAATTCCAAAAGCAGCCATTGTGGTGCCGTTATATGTGCCATGTGTACACTGCATGAAATCACGACTAACAAAACCTGGGCTTCACTTGCTTATGTTCTTGCCCAGAACCCCTGGCTTTCCTCCCTCTTTTTGTTTTTTCAATTTCTCACGATTTCCTTAAAGAATAGGAGCAGAAGTGGACCCTTCGGCCCCTCCAGCCTGTTCCGCCATTCAACAAGATCGTGGCTGAGCTGTTGGTGTTTCGAATTCCACGTTCCCATCGACCCCCGATAGCCTTAGATTCTTGTGAGGCAAGGGAATCGATCTACCCCCCTCCACCTTTAAAAGTATTCAGTGACTCCGCCTCCTGAGACAGTGAGTTCCAAAGTCGCACAACCCTCAGAGAAAAAAATTCCTCCTCATCTCTGTCCTAATTCTAAAACGGTGCCAGTCCCATCGAGATTCCCCCATCACCAAGGGCCATGAGTGAGTAATTTATTTCCAAAATATCTCGAGGACGGTTAAAAGGTGGTGCATTAATATTACCAGTTCTGTTTTTGTGAATATAATGTTTGGAACTTTAAGAAAGTAAGCGTCAGGTGTTGGCCACTTAATTTAATGGCCCGTAAATTCTGAGCATCGTAACTGGGGGGTTTGGTGGGGGGAGGGGTTTTCCTAAAGCTGTGCTAGGGAATCATCCCCCTCCCCCTGGAAGTTCCCAGGTCAGGATTGCAATTGCCTGGTTCAAACTCCCATTGGGCAATTGCCCTCCAATAGAAACCATCGGAAAACAAGATTTAAATTGCAAACTTTGGATGATTCCAGAATAGTTACCCAGGAAAAGTTAGGAGAGTTAAAATCACTTCTAACTCCTGGGTAACTATCATACTGACCAGCCCCCCCGACCCACATGGGACTCCATCCACCTGACCCCCCGACTCCCTGGACCACCCTCACCCCCACCCTACCCACTTACCTTACACACTCGCCTTCTCCAGGCGGCAGGACCTTTCAACCTGCCTTCTTTATGGCAGCTAGTGCTGTGACAAAGGTGGCGCGACTTCCTTACCTCCAACTCTGCTGCCCTCGATCGATGGCCTGGGGAACCCGCTGCACTGGGCAGTTCTCACCCTGCCTGAGTCCGAAGGTCGGGCGGGAAAGGAGCGGCTGGATTTCAGGGTAAAACACTGGGAGTGGAGCGGAGCAGGAATCCGACACTGTCACTCCACAGAGGCTCAGGGCCTATATCTCCTGTCTGATTGGGCATTACTGAGAAAAAATCTGAGTTGTTATACTCCTTAAGCTGACATTACCATTCCCTTTCTTTTACTTTTTTTGGTCTGATTTTTTTAAGGACTGAAGCTGAATGTAATGCAAAAAAAAATTATGTTTGAAAATGTTTTTATTCCATTTTACACCTTAATTTATCCCCTTCCAACCCCACCACTCTCTTGTTCACTCTGTCTCTCCAATCTCTCACTCTCATTCCTATTGGCTCTTTCCCTCTATCTCATTCTCTTTCTCTCTCACTCTTTCTTTTCTTTCACTCATTCTCTCCTTTTTCTCACCCTTTCCTCACTTTCCTTTCCCTCACTTGTTCCCTCCTTTCCCTCGCTCATTCCCTCCTTTCCCTCCCTCCTTTCCCTCGCTCGTTCCCTCCTTTCCCTCGCTCGTTCCCTCCTTTCCCTCGCTCGTTCCCTCCTTTCCCTCGCTCGTTCCCTCCTGTCCCTCGCTCGTTCCCTCCTGTCTCTCGCTCGTTCCCTCCTGTCCCTCGCTCGTTCCCTCCTGTCCCTCGCTCGTTCCCTCCTGTCCCTCGCTCGTTCCCTCCTGTCCCTCGCTCGTTCCCTCCTGTCCCTCGCTCGTTCCCTCCTGTCCCTCGCTCGTTCCCTCCTGTCCCTCGCTCGTTCCCTCCTGTCCCTCGCTCGTTCCCTCCTGTCCCTCGCTCCTTTTCCCCCCCTGTCCCTCCCTCCCTCGCCCCCCTGTCCCTCTTCCCTCCCCCCCGGATAGTACCGGCCGTGTGCTGTACAACTAAGTCTGTTTTCTGTCCTTATTCAATGTGGCCCATCCAGCAGCCATTCCTTCAATGTGCAAAGCGCTGTGTGTAGTGTGGTGGCAATTCCTTCATTCCTAAGGGATTAAATCTATAACGAATAGCTTTATCATCGTGCTGACCCTGTGCAGGTCTGTGAGGAGATTTGGTTTGGCCATTCAGGTGCCATTCTGCAGAACTCCAGAGGCTGCATCAGATGATTTAATGAATCATTTCAGCAACTCGTGAATAAAAAGCCACTAATGTGTGATTGATCAGCATGGAAATGGGTAGCTTGTGCCAGATTGGGCACTGGAGGATTTGTGATTACTAAAATGACTTTAGGAAGGTCTGCAGGAACCATCCATGAAGTAACCTCGTTCCCCTCCTTACTGATGTTAAAATCATAACCACAGGCAAGTGACACCGTGCCTTTCTTCAAAGACTTTTCCTGGCTGTGGCCTAAATTGACTCAAACTAATTCAGTGTCTCTTGTGTTGAGTTAATCTCTTGTACAGTTAGGGCATCATAGCCATGAAAATAGAGGAATAAAGGGCGGCCTAATTGAAGCATTTAAAATAATTAAAGGATTTGATAGGGTAGATAGAGAGAAACTATTTCCACTGGTGGGGGTGTGGTGGGGGGAGTCCAGGACAAGGGGAATAACCTTAAAATTAGGGATGGGTCAGTGAGCCATGATGTCAGGAAAGACCTCTTCACACAAAGGGTTGTGGAAATTAGGAACAGTCGATCCCATAAAGCTGGGGGGCGGCTGGGGAGGGCTGGGGGGGTCAATTGAAAATTTCCAAACTGAAGTTGATAAAGTGTTGCTAGGTCAGGGTATTAAAGGTTACAGAACCAAGGTGGATGGATGCAGTCGAGATAGATCAGCCATGATCTAACTGAGCAGCAGAACAGGTTTGAATGGCCATCTCCTTTTCCTCTCTTAGCAGCAGCAGATGGAGTTTAAAGAGCTCCATGGCATGAAAGTCCTGGCAAACTGGGAGTCCGGTATCAAGAGGCATGGATTACAATTAGCGCAAAGAAAATTGATCCTACATGGTTCATCATGAGTATCTCATGAACTTAGACAATGATTATCGGCAGATCACAATCAAACCTGGTCCCTGTCTCACCTGACACCCTCACACTTTCCAGTAAGATCAACCAGGGTGGCTGAATTAGCTGCTCTCCTGCTTCAGCCCCACGCTTGCTTCTTAAAGTGAGCCACACTAACCCTACACTTGGGGAACTGGAGTCCAGAACCCCACAGGTGGTCAGTATTTATCCATCCCAGACACCAGGAGAGCCAGCCAGAATTTATTTTGCCAGAATCATACACGCACGTCAAGAGCAAAGGGTAATTAGATCCCAGTTTCAGGTCTATGTTGTTTTGTGTGTCTCAAAGTTAACTGTACATTTTCCCTCCCACAGTACACTGAGTGCAACTCCGAGAATCAGAGGCTGGAACTCTTGGTCACTTCGTTAAAGCAGCAAGTTTCGGAAAAGTAAGTTGAGTGAATGATAAACGGCCTCCCCATGCCCCAGTTATTGAATGGAGAGTAGGTTGTGCTTAGCTCCTCAGTTTAAATCCACCTTTTTGAATCAAAGACTAATACAGGTCATGGGGCAATAACATTCTTTGCTAACAGCCTACTTTAGGAATGGTTTCTCCTAATGTCACTGAGTGAATCACTATAATTCAATCAGAGGAGTCGATGCTGTTGGATTAGTATTAGCTGACTGACTCATGTTTTCAAAGGAAGGCGACTTCCTTGTATTCTTTGGGACAGAGGAGGCTGAGGAGAGATCCAATTGAAGTGCATAAAATCATGGGAGGATCTAAATAGATTGGGGGTGGCCTTGGGGTGCAGTGGTAGTGTCCCTACCTCTGGGCCAGAAGCTCGGTTCAAGTCCCACATCAGGACTGGTTAGCCGTGGAAGGTGCGTTCACAACGTGGCCAAACAGGTTGATAATCAGCCTGTAAATCCTTCCAATACGCCTGATGGAAGGTGCTAAGAGTGGGAGAGTTCCCTGCTGAGCCATGCTGCAGAAGGCAATGGCAAACCATTGCCGCACTTTGCCATGGACCAATCCAATGGAGGTCCATGGTCGTCAATGCCCTCTGAGGGCATGGCACCTGAAGGAGATAGAATGGATAAGAAGGCCCCATTCTCCTTTATTAAGGGGTCCACAACCAGGGGGCATAGACTTAGGGTTAGAGGTGGGAGGTTTGGAGAGGTTTTGAGGGAAAGTCCTTTCACCTAGAGGGTGGTGCAGGTCTTGACTCAATGCCAAAAGGGTGGTCGAGGCAGAAACCCTCATCACATTTAAGAAGTACTTGGTTATGCACTTGAAGTGCCACAACCTACAAGGCTATGGACCAAGAGATGGGAAGTGGGAATAGGCTGATGACTCTTTGTCGGCTGGTGTGGACACAATGGGCTGAATGGCCTCCCGCCTTACCGTAAATTTCTATGATTATTTTCCTATTCTTGAGTTCCTTTGTTTCCTTAGACTGGGTAATGGAGTTTGGGATTGACATGGGTAAAATTCACTTGCTTTAGACAGCTGGTGAACTCAAGGAGTTCTGATTCCCAACGGTTGTAAGTCTGAGTCTTGGGCCAGTCTGTCCTTGAACATGGCTCTGCTGAGCTTTGGGTTGCCTTGGAGTCTCCAGAATTTGAAGATTGATCTCCTGGACACGGCTGCAAGCAAACATCGGGAAAAAAATCATAGGGGCATTTTAAAAAGTGATTCTTTTTTCAATTTCTTAAAGAATTGCTCTTTGTTATAAAATATTGGAGATGGAGAGAGTGGCTGTTTTTCTGGGTGGTTGGAGCCATGGAGTCATGATGAAACCTCCAGAATGATGTCCAATTGCTGCGGGCGGCCTAGTCCCAACCGAGCTACCCAGCCTGAGTGGATAATCAAACTCTTTCCTGAGGAACAGGCAGGGAAGACAGCATCTATTATCCAGCTTCCCTGGTATTGGCTAATTGCATAGCAGATTTGACGTGATGTAGAGGTGAAATGTTCAGTAGTTCTGTGTTTGATTATGAGAGTCTGGTAACTGATCTGTGCTCAATGTGCTTGATTGGTAAAGCCTGGATGTTGACTCAGAGCAAAGTAGACAGACACCACAGAAGCTGGTAGAAGCTCGAGCTGGGATAAGCATGAGTGCAGACATTTTGTGATTGCAGAGATATTCTAAAGCACCAAATAAACCTGTTGCAACTTAGAAACTAGTGCCATCTCTACGTTGCTGTAAGATTCATAAATTACACAACAAATTGGAAAAAGACACCACAAGAGGAGCTTCGAGTCTTAATCACCTGAAGGGCAATGCATGAGATTGAGTAACCAGTAAGAGGCAATTATTGTGTAAACTGGCCTCTCTGCACATGCCAGAAAATGGCAAGGCTTCCTTCACAGGAGTATGAAGCTTCAAATAATATAGGGAATTCCTCATTGTGTAACCAGGGTGACCAACACTCGGAGAAAAATGTAAGGGACTGGCGTGGAGGACTGTGTGAGTGGGCCGGGGTTACTGGTGAACCTGACAGTACGGGTGGCTGCCTGATTTGGGTAGCCGGGAGCAATGTTGGGAGAGATGTGCTGTGCGTGTCCGAAATATGTATCCCGGCAGCATACAACCCGGACACGGGACAATAACCTCAATAATGGGACGAACCCGTAAAATTGGGGATGGCTGGTCCTACACATGGCACTCGGGATCCCCCAATTCATTTCCAGCAACTACATCATGAGCATATCTGAAGAGGCAACCTATGTGAACTTGCCCCGGTGATAATGCAGCACAACAATCATTGAGGAACATGGGTGACTGGCAAAGACCCATTGTAGTAGTTATGGTTTAGTTAAATATTGAACTGTACATTTACCAATAGTCCTGTGATGTAAGATCACATGATCTGTGTAAACCAATGTATTAACAGCTTGGAGTGTCAGTCAGTGTGGAGGTAGAGATGGAGTTGAAAGCACACGTGTAGTTGCTGCTGGCCGAATTGTAAATAAACCTAATGTTTCCACTTAGAGTCGATCTGCAGACAACTTTCTATTACAAACAGGCGACAAGGCCACACTACAGCACCCATAGGCTTCGAGATCGAAAAGAGTAGGAAGAGTAAATTGAGAAGTAGGGGTTAGGTAATATCATGCTTTGAGTATTAAAAGCCTTGCAGAATGTGGTGGAGGACATTGGGTTTAAGGGTCTGGGAATGAATCAACTCAAGTAGATGAAGCTTATTCTCCAAACAGTGAGGAACATGGAGGGAGTATAGTGCCAGACCCATACTGCTTGGGGAAGCATGCAAACCACCTGGTACCATTCAAATCTCTTGAGTGTGAGGCACAGAACCTTAGCTTAGCAAGATGCTACCAATGAATGGTCTCGCCTGTGTTGCCCATCTTGGATGACAAGTCAGGAAGGGTTATTCACTTTGCAGCAGGAGAAAATTGGAGGGCGCATTCAACACTGGAGTGTCTCCAGCCACCTCTTAAAGCCCATTTCTTCATTGTTGCTGGGTTAAAGTCCTGCAATTCTCTACCTAACAGCACTGTGGGAACACCTTCAGCACGTAGAATGCAGCAATTCAGGAAGAAGGAACAGTACCTTCTCAGGGACCACTGGGGTTGGGCAATAAATGCCAACAACACCCACATCTCCAAAATGAATATTCTAAAATTCTTGGCAGTAACCTCTTGGATAGAGAATGGTGACAGCAGATGCACATCTAAAGAGGTGGTATATTGCTTCAGGCTATTTTACTAACTGTGTATGAATCCCTCTTCTGTGTCTACAGAGAGCAAACATTGAGACAACTTGAAAGACTCAGAAAAACTGAGAAGACTGAACATGAAATTAAGATTTCGTCATTGGAGTTAAAGGTTTGCTGCTTAAAATTTACCTTCTCTCCCTCCTCGAGTTTCTACGTGCTGTGATTCATTCCCTCGCCCTGTCTTTGATTTAGTAGGATTTAGTACCATGGGCTTCTGTAGCTCTCTGGAACCTCTCTGAACTGGCCAATTTCCATGAGCTCAAGATGTTTGTCCATGGTGGGGTGGGTATCATATCCGAGGCTGCTTCCTGGTCTCGCACCACACGTGCTCAGAGTTGGGGACAGAGTTTATGATTCCAAGTAAAAGTATGGAGCCTTATAAAGAGGCACTTCAGTGGTGGATTCCCTATGTTTCCAGCTTGGAGTGTCAGTTTTCTGCCTACAAGAACTATCAGGGGAGCTGTGTAATCGAAACAGGGCTTGTTGACAGACTTTGGGTCTTTCGAGTTCCTCCAAACCTGAAATCTCTGCGCTCCTCCAATTCAGGCCTTGTGTGCATCCTTGATTTATAATCGCTCCACCATTGGTGGCTGTGCCTTCAGCTGCCTGGGCCCAAAGCTCTGGAATTCAATCCCTCTCTTCCTTTCCTCCTCTAAGATACTCCTTAAAACTTACCTCTACGACTAAGCTTTTGGTCATCCAACCTCATATCTCCTTATGTGGCTCAGTGTTAAATTCTGTTAATATGCTCCTTGGCAGATCTTATACAGTTAAGGTTGCAGTATAAGTGTGAGTTGTTGTAAGTGATGATAGGTGATCCTGAATATCTGTCCTTGTTGATCTTTTGCAGTTGG
Organism: Cetorhinus maximus; assembly: GCF_964194155.1. NCBI lineage: Eukaryota > Metazoa > Chordata > Chondrichthyes > Lamniformes > Cetorhinidae > Cetorhinus > Cetorhinus maximus. Next base: position 2,879,202 of record NC_135908.1, read on the forward strand.
CAGAAGTGGACGTTTTGGGAGAAATTCACCAACAAGTGAGCCCTAGTGAAGAGTCCGAGAAGCACCAGAGGTGGGGCTGTGAGTCATATCTGATAACCCACTGGACAGAGGGTCCAATGATATAGGAAACATGGCAGCCAATTTGCATACAGCAAGATCTCGCAATGTCCAGACCCTTCACTGTTGTTGGTTGGGCAATAAATGTTGGCCAGGGCAGTTTGGAGAACTCTTCTTTAAAAATGCGCCTTGGGATCTTTTACACCCGCCCCTGAGGTCAGGCGAGGCCTTGGTCTGATGTCTCATCTGAAAGACAGCATTTCTGACAGTGCAGTTCTCCCTCAGTACTGCCAACCTTGACATTGTGCTCAAGGGAAAAACTTTCCCCCCATTGCGGGGGGGGGAATGTACGTGAGCGGGCGGGTGCGCCTCCGATCAGCGCCCCCGATTGGCGGCGCGCCGCCATTTTACGTGGGCGGGCCAATTAAGGCCTGCCCAGCGTGATGTCTGCCAGGAAGTGCTATGCGCTCTCTATGTGGGCGGGGGGGCTTCCCTCAGCCGGGAGTGCGCTCTTTCACTCATGAGCACAATAGAGCGCACAGATCTCCCTGAGGCTAAGTGCTGCCTCAGGGACATCAGCTCCGATTTAAAACTTTTAATAAACGCGTTTAAAAATGTTGCCTGTCACGTCCCCTCATATGACACTGTCACATGAGTTGGGTCATGTCTATAAGTTTTATTGAAACCTTTCTTAAAAATTTAAATACCCCCATGAAACCTCATCCCGCCCGTGGATGAGGTTTGATGCTTTTTCTGAAGCCCGCCAGGGCTCCCGGCCTGCCCGCCAGCCTTAAGGTTGGACGGGCAGGTCCGTTAACGACCTTAGTTTTTCAATGGCCTCAATAGGCCGTTGACAGGTCGGCGGGCGCACAGCTGATTCGTCTGCGCCCCCGCCAACCTGAAAACGGAAATAACGCGGGGTGACATCGGGAGTTCTACCCGGCATCATCCTGCGTCATTTTACGCATTGGTGAGTGGGTCCCACCCCACCTCGCTGACCGGAAGATCCTGCCCCAAGTCTCTGGAGTGGGGCTTCAAACCATAATGTCCTAACCAATAGCTGAATAATGGTTAGTCACTTGACCTAATTGGAAGTTTAAAGATTTGACTGTTCTTGGCTTGGTAATACCAGCGTGTCTAACCATAACCTGTCATATTCTACATGTAGCAAGGCCACATTTACTGTTGATCGTCATTGCCTTGAGGAAGTGCTGTCTTACTAGACCACTTCAAAGGGTATTTTATTGGCACTCTCAACTCTAAGTTACAAGACTGCAGTTCAATCTAGGCTTCAGTGCGCTGTTCTGTAATATTGGAATTCCTCCTTTAAATCAGACACTGCACCAAAGGCCCTATCCCCTTATTCAGCTGGATACAAAAGATCTCATGGCACAATTTGAAAAAGAGCAAGGGAGTTCTCCGCAGTGCCCTGACCACCATTTCTTCCTCAACCAACAAATTAATTGGTTTTGCAAAGTGGCTGCCTCTAAAACAGTGACAATAGTTCCAAAGTAACTAACTGGCTGCAAAGTGCTTTGCAATTCCCTCTGTGCGGTATAAATACAAGTTGTTTCTTTATGGAGTCAAGTGGATTGTGTGGATTAGATTGTGTGTAGGCTGGGTTAGATAAGGGTGAGTAGTTCCCTTTTCCTGTAGTTGGGTTTTTTAATGACGAGGATTATGGTGATATTTGAACTCTAGGTTGCCAATCCAATATTCCCTCACTGATGGTACGGTATAAATATAAAATATATACACGCTGTGGGGGTCTTGTGGTGCAGTGGCAGTGTCCCTGGGTTCAAGCCCCACTCCAGGACTTGATGGCCAAGGAAGGTGCATTCCTAACATGGCCAAACAATGGCAGACAGTAAGAGTGGGAGAGATTCCTGGTCAGCCGTGTAATGGAAAGAATGTTGGAGCCTCTACCATCACTATCCATAGCTCCAGACTACAACATGCATGTAAAAATTCACGTTTCCACAGCAACTCGGACTCCCTGCGTGATCTGTAACACACACAAATACCTAGGCTAACAGACATTTCCTTTTAAACAAACAGATTCAAGTTGTCAATTAAAATAATGGGGAGATGAACCTGATCCAAGCACGTTTGTCTGATAACATCACTGGCAGTAATTTCTATCCCATCAGAAACTATTAACTCTTTACTTCCTTCCATTGCAGTTATCCCCTTCAGAAATGTACTCGATGCGACTCCTTTCTGGAAGAAATGAGCACCAAGTTGCAAGGTACGTTTCACCTTTTATTGTACGATTTATACCCGGAATAGCATTCTCTTATCTCCCTCCTCTTTAACTTCCTCCCCAGCTCCAACCCACAAGACTCTGCTAAATGTCCCCCTGTCAGGAAATGAGATGGTTCTAATGTTCTTTATTATGGTTCCTGAGTCTCTGCCACTTTGTTCATTTTTAAATTTGTCTCTTGTCCTGAGACACATTAAATTCTTCCTTTTTTCTAATTTGTTTTAATTTTGTCCTTCTGTTCCTCTTCTGGTCTCATTTTCCTTGATTTTCTTTGATGTTTCCCCTTCCCCCCACCCCTTCCTTTTCTTGGTTCTCTCATTATTGACCATCTCTCTTGTTCCTGCTGCTGTCTTTTGCAGCTGTTTTTTGCTTTCCTTTCCTCACTCTATCTCTCCCATTGCTCTGGCCCCTCTTACATTCATTCCTTCACTGCCTGCTGATCTGTCCCTCTTTTCTCTCCTCCTCCTTTGCTCGCTCTCAACTTTCCGACTTTTGCTGCCATTTCCCCCTCTTCCACTTTTGAAGCTAACTGCACTTCCTTCACCCTGTCACACACACTCCGTGGTCCATATTGCAGCATCCTGAGTTACTTTTTAACAGTAACAGTGAGCCCAGTACGGGGCCAAAGATATGACCTGAAGATGTGCTCCTTCCACAACGCACTCTGTGGAGCACACATTATCCACCCTGCCAGCCCCCCATTTTGGGGGTCTATAGTATATTTTTATATCTCAGAGCAATGCAGAGATGACACTAGTTTCTGTGTGATTAACAGGTTTTATTCGCAGTTCTGGCTTCCAGCTCTTTTTACAGCTTTGTTTACTTTTCTCTGAGTCCACACCCAGGCTTAACCAATCAAGCACAGTGAGCATCAATAGTAAACATAATCAAACACAGAACAATTGAACACTACATTGAAGAAACCCCATGCCTCACACAAATGATTTAGAGCAGTGACTACACTTTAATTACTTCATTATCTGTAAACCACTTTGGAACCTCCTGAATTTGTGAAAGGTGCGATATAAATGCGAGTCCTTTCTCTTTTATTTTGTTTGTTTTCTTTCATTTTGAGATGATCTTAACAGTAAAAATTTGCTGGATGATATGTGTGTGATGTAATTCAAGGATATTTTTGAAATATATGGGCCCCAGAAGGAAATGAGATATCCGATCAGTATCATAGTGCCTGAGAATCCACAATAAGAGTGATCTAGATATGTAGCTCAAGGCTGCAATTGGTTAGTTTTTATGCAGGTATGTTTAATTTGGCAGGGTCTGTGTTACCATCGTCGTTCTAATATGGCCTCTGTGCATTTTATATAGGGTCATAAAGTCATTAGGATACAGGAGAAGGCCATTCAGCCAATTGAGTCCATGCCAGCTTTTTAATCCATATTTTGTTTTATCACATCTTGTTTTATGATGCTCCTGTGAAACAATTTGGACATTTTATTACTATATAAATTTAAGTTATTGCTACGTAGAGGCTAGAGCTGCCAATATCAGACAAATATAAAGTGTAGGAGTTGCAGGGGGAGGGGGTGATCATGTAGTGGTAATGTCACTGGACTAGTAATCCAGAGACCCAGGCTAATGCTCTGGGGACATGGGTTCAAATCCCACCACGGCAGCTGGTGGATTTTAAATTCCATCAAGAAATCTGGATATATATAAGAATTCTCAGTAATGGTGACCATGAAACTATCATCAGTTGTTGTTAAAAAAACCCATCTGGTTCACTAGTGTCCTTTAGGGAAGGAAATCCGCCATCCTTACCTGGTCTGGCCTACATGTGACTCCAGACCCACAGCAATGTGATTGACTCTTAACTGCCCTCCAAAATGGCCTAGCAAGCACTCAGTTCAAGGGCAATTAGGGATGGGCAACAAATGATGGCCTTGCCAGCGACACCCACATCCCATGAAAGAATAAAGAAAAAATGGCATTAGGTGCTTACTTGTGACCGGAGGTTAAACACGGTTACGAGTGGAAATCTTCACTGTCACACAGGCTAAGGGGGTTTGATGAATCCAACTTGTCTCCCTCCAGTGGGATAGAGAGCTTGAGAACTGCCTGTAATTACTGGTACAAGTCATTCGTGGGGATTGTGACCCTGAGGCAGTCAAATCCAGGCTTCACAAAGTGTGTAGAGAATTTCAGGGGTAGTAATTGATCACAGATGGGGGGGAAATGAGGTCTGCTGCCTTATCATGAGGCCAAGTGGTTTGTCATCATTAGCCTCCACCTGGAAACCTGCACTTGCACTGCCTCCAGAAGTTGTAAAACAAATTTTGGTTCAAATCACTTGCATCAGGGATACAAATTTGTGGGATGCTGCCCTGTGCAAATCGTATGCCTCTGATTGTCTTCAAGTGACATCCTTTTCTCCATCATCTGTATTTATATTTTCAAACCCTGAGTGTTCCTTCTATTCTTCAGATTACAGCGCTAGAAGCAGTGAGCTCCAGGAAGAGAGGGACACGGCTCTCAAATCATTGACTGAGGTGCAGGTCCTTGCACAGGTAGGTGGAACTCCATTGTGGATCTTCACTGGAAACCTCATGTGGCTTGAGCTGGCCCTGGTTCTTGTGTAAGTACAAGGAACAGTCAAGAGAACACAAGAAATAGGAGCAGAAGTAGACCATAGGGCCTATCGAGCCTGCTCTGCCATTCAGTACGATCATGGCTGATCTTGGGCTTCAATTCCACTTACCTGTCCACTCCCCATATTTCTTTATCCCCTGTGAGACCAAAAATCCGTCTATCCCAGCCTTAAATATATTCAATGATGGAGCATTCACAAACCTCTGGGGCAGAGAATTCCAAAGAATCACAGCCCTTTGAATGAAGTAATTTCTCCTCATCTCAGTCCTAAATGGCCGGCCCCTTATCCTGAGACTGTGCCCCCGCGTTTTAGATTCCCCCGGCCAGTGGGAACAATCTCTCAGCGTCCACCCCATCAAACCCCTTCAGAATCTCATGTGTTTCAATGAGATCGTCTCTCATTCTTCTAAACCCCAGAGAATATGGACCCAATTTACTCAGCCTGTCATCATAGGACAACCCCCTCATCCCAGGAACCGATTTAGTGAACCTTCGTTGTACCGCCTCCAATGCAAGTATATTCTTCCCTAAATGTGGAAACCAAAACTGTGCACAGTATTCCAGGTGTGGTCTCACCAAAGCCTTGTGCAAGGGAAACTGGCAGGTACAGTAGCGAGACTGGCACTTCATGGGCAGTGACATTGGGACTAGCCCCCGAGATGTAATGTTCTGTTTGGAAAGCTCAGACTTCCTCCTTCCATTGGCTACTCCATGGTATATCCACAACTACCCATTGTTACACTCAATGCCAATGTAGCAAATGCCCAATGAGGGGCTGATGCTGGTAATGGTAGCACCCGCCTGGCAGTGGTTTGGACGTAGGGCTGGGCGACTCCAGTTCCTTCGACTTGGTGCCCTTTCTCCCCAGAAACTACCTCCAAACACTAGGGCCAGAATTTTCCCATCGGTGAGTTGGGGGCGGCGCCCGCTCGCTGAGGGGAAAATGATGCGGGATCACGTTGGGAGGAACCCCCGACGTCATCCCGGTCCCTTTAAATATTCAGGAAGGCGGGCGGACAGCGAAATCAGCTGTCTGCCTGCCGATCTGTCAATGGCCAATTAAGGCCATTGACAGGCTAATTAAGATCATTAAAGACCCTGCCCGTCCAACCTTAAGGCTGTCGGGCAGGCCAGGAGTCCCAGCGGGCTTCTGATAAAACATGAAACCTCATCCACCGGCGGGCCCTGCAAATCCTTTCTCTTCAGATAATTATCCATTTCTCTTTTCAAAGCCACAGTTGAATCTGCCTCCGCTGCACTCTCACACTCCGGCTCCTAACCGCTCACCGCATAAAAAGGTTTTTCCTTGTGTTGCTCTTTCGCTGGTGGCTTTAAATCAGTGCCCTCTGATTTTGACATTGTCACACGAGGGGGACATGTTAATAATTTTTAAATTTTTCTATTTTTAAAGTTTTTTAGACTGTCACTAATCTCCCTGAGACTGCACTTAGCTTCAGGGAGCAGTGCGCTCTTTGACAGATGGGGAATCCCTCCTCCCCCCCAGCACAGAAAGTGATTCCTGTGAAGTTCCTTCGAAACTTTCAATGCACTAAAGGCTCCATATAAAATGCAAGTTGTGGCTAAGTCCCTTGGGTTTGGTTCCCCCCCTCAGCCGAAGCCATTTGAAGATCCTCTGTCCCACCTGAAAGTCAAGGCCATTGTATAACTGGTGGCAGTTGACGTCTAAAAGAAACAGTTTTGCGTCCCCTTCACCATTTTGCAATGAAAGTTTTCTTGAACAGGGTAAAAGTGGCTTTAAAGTGCATCTCCTTACATCTTCCCACTTGTCACAAAAGAGGGAGATCAAAGTAATGCAAAGGTTTGATGTAATCACCAAAGGCAAGCTTTGATCTTGTCAACACCCTGCCTTTTGTACTTGCAATGAGAAATGGTGAGAATGAGCTGTCTTTGACTCAGCATTGTACTGAGGAGGTTTTATCCTGTGAATAATGTCACAAGTCTTCTAACTGAGCTTGAATATCCAAGTCTATACCTCGCAAGTTAAATACCCAAGTTTATTGCCTGCTTTGTAAAATATTGAATGAATAAAATTATTTAAATTCAACGGAAATCTTGATCCATCATTTCTGATGACTTAATTTTTCCCCATTCACCCACCTGCTGTTCTGCAAACTTTGTTAGAAAGTTCAATATATTTATGAAGTTTACTGATCCCTGTAGGAGGTCCAGTGCACCTGATGCTTAAACCTGAATAATCAGATCTGATATATGACCTTTCCTGTTGCTCCCCTGCTAATCAGGCGTTGCTATTGTTGCTACACAGCCTCTGTCCTTTCCACAGTGCTGCTTCTTCAATTTCACTTTTAACTCATTCGAGAGGAGATGGTGGTGTAGTGAGTGGCAGTGCCAGTGGACTAGAGCCCCAGGCTAATGCTCTGGGGACATGGGTCTGAATCCCACCGCAGCAGCTGGTGGAATTTAAATACAATTGATAAATTTGGAATTGAAAGCTAGTCTCAGTTATGGTGACCATGAAATTATCATCGATTGTTGTAAAAAACCCATCTGGTTCACTCATGTCCTTTAGGGAAGGAAATCTGCTGTCCTTACCTGGTCTGGCCTACATGTGATTTCGGGCCCACAGCAATGTACTACCCTCTGAAATGGCCTACCAAGTCATTCTGTTCAAGGGCAAATAGGGCAACAAATGCTGGCCTTTCCAATGATGCCCACATCCAATGAAAGTATAAGGGGGAGAAAAACAATACTTAAGAAGCTGTCCGGAGGTGGAGATCCCACTTGCCCATGTCAAAGCCTTGTAGAGAGTAACTAAAACTTTATGTGCACCAAACTGTCAGTGGAGTAATGGGCTTCAATAATCAGAAACCTGACAAATACCTGTGGCTTCTTTGTGATTAATACAGGAAACATTTCAACCCCTGTTAAAGAAGCAAGGCTGGCACTTATCCAGTGCCTTTCACAGCCTCAGGATACACCAGACAGTGAACGTTTTGATGCACAGTCACTGTTGTAATGTAGGAAATGCAGCAACCAATTTGCACACAGCAAGCTCCCACAAGCAACAAATTGATTATTTTTTTGTGTGTGTGAGATGATTGAGGGGTAAATCTTGGCCAGGGTGCTGAGGATAACTTCCCTGCTGCTCTTCAAAATAGTGCCATATCCACCCGTAGAGGAGCCTTGGTTTAATGTCTCACCTGAGAAACAACACCACTCTTAATGTTGCAATTCCTTAGTACTGCACTAGAGCGTCAGCCCGAATTTTTAAGTTCAGGTTTCTGGAGTGGGGCACAACCTTCGGACTTGGAGGTGCGAGTGTCACCCACTGAGCCACGACTGATGTATAAAATAACTGCATTCTTGTACATTAAGTGGCAGGTACCCATCCACTTTTTCAGCTCCTGTGCATTAGCCCCAGAGGTGCTGTCAGAACTTGAGGGCATGTCCTAGTGATGTCAGACAAGAGAGTCCCTGTGGAGCACATTCACATAGCTCTGTGACGTATGTCTGCCTCCAGACTGTTCTAGTGCCATTAGCAAAGGTCTTTGCTATCCCTCATATGATATATAACTTCACTTGCAGCCTACGAAGAGATTAGTGCCATGCCATTGCTCCCAGGAGTCTAATAAACCATCTTCTGATTGTTGGAAAATACACCTTTCATTGTGACACAACTTAATACTTGCTCCCCTTTGATCCAAAACCATCATCGTTATTGCCCCTTCACCTATGTCCTGTTGTCTCTCTGAGTGCAGAAATGAAACAGCCAAAATGCCAATTTTGCAGGGAGACAAGAAACAAAGCAATTAGGTTTTCAGTCGCTTGGAAGTACAGAGCTTGAATATTGCTGCAAAGGGAGACATGTCGCTAAAGCTTTTGGACAAATGCAAGAATGCGAAATTTCAAATGATCGCAGCAATTTATACTACAGGAGAAAAGAATGCTGATTGAAAGTCAAATCTGATTGGCCGAGGCACTGCCATGGAGAAAGCAGCGGGGAACTATAGGGCCCCCAAACTCCCGGGTAATTTTAAAAAGGCGCAATGCCTGAACATATTCCTTTTGTTTGCAGAGAACAGGTCCCTGTGTGTGAATGTATGATGCTTCTAGCAAGTATAAATGAGCCATATTGCAAGCTCGACTAATGACCCTAAATTGCTTTTTCATTAATTTAAGAGATCAGTTCAATAACAAGATTCTGATATTCTTTAATTCTGCATTGAGAACTGGCTGCAGCCTAACTCTCATCAACCTTCAATTACTGTATAAAACGTGTAAGAATAGAAAAAATAGCGAGAATCTGAAACTAAAGCAGTGAATACTGGAAACGTGCAGCCAGTGGAAAGAGAAAACATAGCTTAATGTTCCATAGAACCATAGAAAAGTTGCAGCACAGAAAGAGGCCATTCAGCCCATTGTGTCTGTGCCGGCAGAAAAAGAGAAAAATAAAAAAAACTAGCCGCCTATTCTAATCCCACCTTCCAGCACCTGGTCCATAGCCTTGCAGGTTACAACACTTCAGGTGCAGATCAGGTACCTTTTTAAATGAGTTGAAGGTTTCTGCCTCCACCACCAAACCAGACAGCGAATTCCAGACACCCACCATCCTCTGGGTGAAAAAGTTTTTCCTCATTCCCCTCTCCTCCTTCTACCAATCACCTTAAATCTGTGCCCCCTAATAACTGAATCCTCAGCTAGGGAAAACAGGTCTTTCCTGTGTATTCTATCTAGGCCCCTCATAACCTTGTACACCTCAATTAAATCACCCCTCAGCCTCCTCTGTTCCAAGGAAAACAACCCTAGCCTATCCAATCTTTCCTCGTGGCTGAAATTTTCAAGCCTTGGCAACATTCTTGTAAATCTCCTCTGCACTCTCTCTAGTGCAATTATGTCCTTCCTGTAATGTGGTGACAAGAACTGTGCACAAAACTCCAGCTGTGGCCTAATTAGTGTTTTATACAGTTCCATCATTACACCCCTGCTTTTGTATTCTATACGTCGTCCATTAAAGGAAAGCATTCAATATGCTTTCTTTTCCACCTTATCCGCCTGTCCTGCCATCTCCAGGGACATGTGGACATGCACTCCAAAGTCTCTCACTTCCTCTACCCCTCTCAATATCCTCCTGTTTATTGCGTATTCCCTTGCTTTGTTTGCTCTCCCCAAAGGCATTACCTCACACTTCTCTGGATTGAATTCCATTTGCCACTTTTCCACCCCCACAACCAAACCATTGATATCAATTTCAACTACCCAGCCAATTTTTGTGTCATCTGCAAATTTCCCAATCATGCCTATCGCACTTAAGTCCAAATCATTAATATATCCAACAAAGAGCAAGGGCCCCAAACACTGAGCCCTGTGGAACACCACTGGAAACTGCTTTCCATTCGCAAAAAACATCCATCGACCATTACCCTTTGTCTCCTGTTGCTGAGGCAATTTTGGATCTAACTCGCCACATTCCCCTGTATCCCATGGGCTTTTACTTTTCTGACCAGTCTGCCGTGTGGGACCTTGTCAAATACCTTACCAACATCCATTGCACCCACCCTCATCAATCCTACTTGTTACTTCTTCAAAATATCAATTAAATTCGTAAAACACAACCTTCCCCAAACAAAACCATGCTGACAATCCCTGATTAATCCGTGCCTTTCTAAGTGACAGTTTATCCTGTCTCTCTGAGTTGATTCTAATAATTTTTCCACCACCGACGTCAAACTGACTGGCTGGTAATTTTCTGGCCTATCCTTGGCAACCTTTTTAAAATATTGGTACAACATTCACAGACCTCCAACCACCTGCTACCTCACCTGGATCTTGTGATGATTGGAAAATGATCCTCAGAGCATCTGCTATTTCCTCCCTGGCTCCCTTTAACAGCCTGGGATACAATCCATCTGGCTCTGGTGATTTATCCACCTTCAATGATGCCAGTCCCTCCAGTACTTCCCCTCTCACTTTGCTTATTGTACCTAATATTTCACAACCTTCCTCTTTAACTTGAATCTCTGTATCATCCCTTTCCTTTGTGAAGACAGAGGCAAAGTACTCATTAAGAACCCTGTCCACATCTTCTGTATCCACACATAAGTTACCACATGCATCCTTGATAGGTCTTACCATTCCCTTAGTTATCCTCTTGCTCTTAATGCACTGGCAGAACATCTTTAGGTTTTCCTTGATTTTACCTGTCGATATTTTTTCATAGCATCTCTTTGCTTTCCTAATTTCCCCTTTGAATTTCACCCCTGTACTTTCTATATTCCTCTAGGATTTCTACAGTATTAAGTTTTTCGTGACTGTCATAAGCTTTCTTTTTCTGCTTTATTTATTTTTTATTCATTCACAGGATGTGGGCTTCGCTGGCTGGGCCAGCATTTATTGCCCATCCCTAATTGCCCTTGAGAAGGTGGTGATGAGCTGCCTTCTTGAACCGCTGCAGTCCATGTGGTGTAGGTACACCCACAGTGCTGTTAGGGAGGGAGTTCCAGGATTTTGACCCAGCGACAGTGAAGGAATGGTGAGGGTGGTGATGGTGATACACCTACAGTGCTATTGACTTACTTTTAGCAGTTTGATACAACTGAGTGGCTTGCTAGGCCATTTCTATAGGCAGATTTCCTTCCCTAAGGGACATTAGTGAACCAGATGGGTTTTTATGACAATCGGCGATAGTTTCACGGTCATCATTAGATTTTTCATTCCAGATATTTATTGAATTCAAATTTCACCATCTGCTGTGGTTGGATTTGAACCCAGGCCACCAGAGCATTACCCTGGCTCTCTGGAACACTAGCCCTCTTAGATAGGCTCGGATTAATTTGGGATTGTCCACTGCATAAGTTACCTTGTACATCCCTGATGGGCCTATCCTTTCCTTAGTATGCTTCTGGATAACCAGGGGGCTCTAGATTTGGCAGTACTGCCATTGTTCTTTATGGGGACATGCCTGCACTGTGTCCATAGAATCTCGCCTTTGAATGCCTCCCACTGATTTTCCTTCAAGTAACTGTATCCAGTCGACTTCACCAGATCACTTCACAGCTTCGTAAAATTTGACTTCTCCCAATTTAGAACTTTTACTCCTGTTCTATCTTTGTCCTTTTCCATAATGATGCTAAATCTAACTGTATTGTGGTCACTATCTCCAAAATGGTTCCCCCACTGCTACTTCATCCACTTGCCCTGCTTCAGTTCCTAAGACTAAATCTAGAATGATGCTCATTGGGTTGTTACATGATGACCTTGAATGCAGCTCAAGAATTTTGTGCCCTCCACACTGTTTGTATCCCAGTTGATATTGGGGTAGTTGAAATCCCCAACCATTATTGCCCTATTGTCTGTGCACTCAGGAATTTGCCTACCTATTTGCTATCACTATTTGGGGGTCTATAGCACACTCCTAGTTATAGTTTTTATTTCTGAGCTCAACCCATTATTTCCATTATCCGCCTTGGTGAGATTTGAACCAGTGTTTCTAGAGCATTAGCCTAGGCCTCTGGATTACTAATCCATTAGCATTACCACTACGCCACCATCTCTACACTTCAGGTGTAGACCCTTTGTTGGAGCTTGTCTATTAGACAGTGTCTCCATTAGGGTAGTGATTATGATCCAAAGGCCCAGGGGTTAGATTCCACCATGGATTTAATAAGATGATGACATCAGTAGAAAGTGAGAAGGAACGGTTTTAGCACCATTCGATTAAAAACCAAACTGGTTCAATATTGTCCCGTTGTGTTCAGCCATCACACAGTTGGTAGCCCCCTTGCCTCTGAGACACAAGGCAGTGTGAGGCACTCATTCAAGGCACAGGAGTCACAGCTTCAAGTCCCACTCCAGGTCTTGAGTACAAAAATCAAGGCTGACACTCCATTGCAATACTGAGGGAGTGCTGCACTGTTGGACGTGCCATCTTTTGGATGAAACATTAAACCAATGTCCCATCTGCCTGCTTGGGTGGATGTAAGAGGTCCCACGACACTTTTCTGACCAAGAGCAGGCGAGCTATCCCTGGTGTCCTGGTCAATATTTATCTCGCAATCAACATTGTAAAAAAAACCCACATTACCTGCTCATTAGCATATTGCTATTTGTGGGAGTTTACTGAACACAAACTAGCTTCCACATCACAACAGTGACCACGCTTCAAAAAGTAATTCATTGGCTGTTAACGCTTTGAGACATCCGGTGGTCATGAAAAGTGCTATATAAATGCAAGACTTACTTTCTTTCCTCTGGAAATGGAACCTGCTATTTTCACTCCGTCTGGCCTATGTAGGTAGTCACATCAACATCCGGGGGGTTATCATTGACCAGAAACTGAATTGGACTAACCATCTAAATACTGTGGCCACAAGAGCAGGTCAGAGGCTGGGAATTCTGCAGCAAGTAACTCACTTCCTGACTCCCCAAAGCCTGTTCACCATCTATGAGGCACAAGTCAGGAGTGCAATGGAATACTCTCTGCTTGCTTGGATGAGTGCAGCTCCAACAACTCTCAAGAAGCTCGGCACCATCTAGGACAAAACAGCCTGCTTGATTGGCACCCCATCCGCCACCTTAAACATTCACTCCCTCCACCACTGGCAGACAGAGACAGCAGTGTGCACCATATATAAAATGTGCTGCAGCAACTCAACGAGGCTCCTTCGACTTCGAAACCCTCAACCTCTACCACCTAGAAGGACAAGTGCAGCAGACACGTGGGAACACCACCACCACCTACAAGCTCCCCTCCAAGACACACACCATCCTGACTTGGAAATATATCGCCGTTCCTTCACTGTCACTGGGTCAAAATCCTGGAACTCCCTCCCTAACAGCACTGTGGATGTACCTACACCACATGGACTGCAGTGGTTCAAGAAAGTGGCTCACCACCACCTTCTCAAGGGCAATTAGGAATGGGCAATAAATGCTGGCCCAGCCAGCGATGCCCATGGAAGAATAAATCCCATGCTACATAGTTGATTCTTAATGCTCTCTGCTTAAAATCATTGGCCACCAGTTCCTGAGAATAGCTATGAACTGGCATTAGACATGGCCTTATTAGTGTTGACTATGTCCTAACAGCAAATTTTAAATGTTCTCTCTTTACAAACTCCTAGTGCACTTTTGGTGCAGAAAATGTTGGAAAAGCGCAAGAAATACGTGTATGCTATGGAGCTCTGTGCCAATGAAAGGGTTAACAGTCAATGAGAGTATCTGACACTGCTGTAAAATGCCTATTGAAGCAATGATAGTCAATTTAGATTGGAATGTTTGAGAATTATATTAGCAATTAGAGAGAGTGCCCTTTCATAGGCTCTGACATCACTCCATCAGCGGAGGATGTTTTGTGCTTTAACTTCTAGACACACGGGGGTGGTTTGATAATGGATTTGCTCTGACAACTAAAACAATGTAGCCAAGTCTCATTATCATAAATGAGTACGTTGACATTTCAAACCTCTTTTTACCTGGATGATTCATCAACCTAACTGGAAACTGTATGGCATAAGTTTAACGGCAGTCATTTAGTTACATTATTGTGCAATGATGGTACTGTAGCCAGGAGAATAATGACCCTTCAGGCGTTTTGTGGTGTTGTTCTACGACCTGCAGTAGATTTTGAACTGCGGGTCGAGGTCTTTGTCAGTGATTTCCCCAACCCCACTCCCATCCCTCCTGAAAGTTCCCCACAGGCACAAGCAAACCTCCAGTACCTTCCTCAAATGGATGTCCAAATGTGCACCTAGACCGCGATTTCCTGCAGGCTATTTGACTATAGCATGCTAAGCTGGATCATGTTTTCCACGACCCTACGACCCCCCACTCCAAAACCATCAGCCGCCAATACCTTGCACTGTCTTCCTAAATCCCATCCTCGTTCCACATCTCTTCCTCACCTTCGAATGGAGCCTGAAATCCCCTCTTTTCCACCCTGCCCCATCATTGCCCAATTTCTGATTTATAGCTGCCCCCTTTCTGAAATGCCTTGGGATGTTTTGCTAAAGAGAAAAATACTTCAATTTTAGATAGTGCTTTTAACGGCCAGCAGACATCTCAAAGGACTTTTTAGGCAATGAAGTACTTTTTGTTTTGAAGTGTAGTCACTGTTGAAACGTAGGAAGCTAAAACTCCCCCAAGCAGCAATGTGATAATGACCAGATAATCCGTTTTTTGAGATGTTGATTGTGGGGTAAATATTGGCCAGGCCTCCAGCATTTCTTCAAAACAGTGCTGTGGGATCTTTTACAGCCACCCAAATAGGCAGACTTGGCCTCTGGTTTAATGTCTCATCCAAAAGAGTGCCTCTGACAGTACAGCACTCCTTCAGTACTGCATTGGAGTGTCAACCTGCTTGAACCCTGGAATGGGACTTGAACCCAGAATCTTGTGATGTAGAGGCCAGAGTGCTACCAACTATCCACAGTTGACACAGTGCTATGTTAAGCATGCAGCGGCATAGTGGTATTATCACTGGACTAGTAATCCAGAGACCCAGGGTAATGCTGTGGGGACTCGGGTTCGAATCCCACTATAGCAGATGGTGGAATTTGGATCCAATAAAAATTTGGAATTAAAAATCTGACGATGACTATGAAACCATTGCTGATTATTGTAAAAACCCATCTGGTTCACTAATGCCCCTTAGGGAAAGGAATCTACTGTCCTTACCTGGTCTGGCCTACATGTAACTCTGGACCCACAGAAACGTGGTTGACTCTTAAATGACCTCTGAACAATGGGGGCAATTAGGTATGGGCAATACATGCTGGCCCAGCCAGCGATGTCCACATCCCACGAATGAATAAAATATAGAGCTGTACGTTAATGATACCCACACATTTGTACTTTCTAGCAGAGGTTCACCGAGTAATAATCTCATCATTGGTTAATTTTTGTTTTCTCTTGCCTTGCTCTAGGGCATCAGGTCAATTAAAACGTGTCCCCCCCAACCCCGCCCCATAGTTGAAGCAAGCTCACCCGGTTTGAACCTGGGACATTTCTGAAGGTTTAACTTAGTTCTTCAGGGAATAATCCTTTTACCCATTGGGTTGACAGAGCAGCTGTCAGCTGAGGTTAGTCATCGCTGAGTGCCTGTGCAGATTGCCAGTTTGTTAGAAAAGTTAATGACTCGAAGAATCTAATTCTATTCCAATTGTTTCATGGGAACGTCAAGCAATCTGTCTGAATTGCTGCTTTTCCGATTAAATGTCCCATGGAGCAGCTTTTCCAGTTCCCTTTCTCAAAAGTTTCGGGGAAACTTTCCTGCTTGTTGAGTTTGAAGGGCAAAAGGACTGGGGAGTGGAGGACTGTTCTACTCTTATCACTCACCAAAATGGTCAGATCCAAAATATTGAGTTACAAAGTGAAGAAGAATCATTTTTAGCAGTTAATGAACGTGCAAGTTTCAAAAGGCATTGGGTACTCAAAAAGACTCATTTACTCTGTTGCACTTCAGTGATTTGCACCAGTGGAACCCGCTTGCTTTGGCTGTTTTTTCCCCCATTGCAGTTCACTGCTATTGCGACTCGTTCACTGGAAACAGTCTCTCTTTTCCTGAATCGGATTGCACGTTAGCAAACCAGGAAGTTGAACTTGCACGGCTTTCCCCTCAAAACGCTGAGGTACAGAGTATCTCAGTATCACAGTGTCTTTACAGTGCAGAAGGAGGCCACTCAGCCCATCGAGTCTGCACTGTCTCTCTGAAAGAACATTCCACCTAGTCCCACTCCCCTGACTTATCCCCGTAACCCTGCACGTTCTCTCTTTTCAGGGAGCAATCCAATTCCCTTTTGAATACCTCGATCGAACTTGCCTCCACCATCCTCTCAGGAAGTTTGTTCCAGTAAATGTAAATGTCCCTTATCAACCCCCCTTCACCCACCACCCCCCCCCCACTCCAAACAACAGCATTCCCAGTAAGAACTTTATTTATAGAGTGCCTGTCACCACCTCAGGATGTCTCTAATGTCGGCCTTTTGAAGTGTAGTCACTGTACTAATGTAGGAAATTTTTTATTCTTTCCTGGGATGTGGGTGTCGCTGGCAAGGGCAGCATTTGTTGCCCATCCCTAACTGCCCTTGAGCTGGGTGGCTTGCTAGGTCATTTCAGAGGAGCAGTTAAGAGTCAACCGCATTGCTGTGGATCTGGAGTCACATGTAGGCCAGACCAGGTAAGGATGGCAGATTTTCTTCCCTAAAGGACATTAGTGAACCAGATGGGTTTTTATGACAGTTGATAATGGACAACAAATGCTGGTCTTGCCGGTGATGCCCACATACCATGAAAAAAAAAAAATCAGTGTTCCCTGGAGGCTGTAGACGTGACTGCGCAACAACCTGGAAGGTCCTGCACAAGCGGTGGCCGCAAGCTGCCCCATTTAAGACGCCACGTGAAACAATTTAAAGGTACCACACACTGAAATGAACAGGCCGCGTATGACAAAAGAAATTTTCTGAGGGAACATTAGTGACAGTTCAGGATTGCTTTTGGCGACATTCCAACGAGCAATTCATTGGTGCAAGATTAGAAAGGCCAACTATAGTCCTCTGTTTTGAAGGGGCTGGAGGAGACGATGAAGCTTGAAGAGCAGTTTTCTCAAACTCTCCAGCAGGAGAACAACAGCTTCAGCAGACGCAGCCAGCTAATGACTAATCAGGTAAGTCACTCTGGAAATGTTGCTAGGCTGTATAATCTTTCTCGCTTTAAGGAACTCCATGGGGTGACCTACTTGAGCTTTAGCCTTGGAAACTCGATCAACTTTGTCCCGTTTACGATGATAGCTCGCGTCTCTTTTGTGTGGCAGTCCCTCGCAGAACCTTCGAGAAAGGAAGAGGGGGAGACGGAGGGAGTGAAAAGTTAAGGAACAGGATAGAGCCAAAGAAAGAGATAAAGAAGAGGGAGATTTTGAAGGAAAGGGGAAGTGTAGCAAGCGGAATGGTTTTGCGAGAGAGTTCTTCAATCAACAGGCCTAATGACTGCCCTGGGGAGGGATGGGGAACCAAGTGATAGACCAGGGAGGGAAGGATGCAGGCTTAAAGTTGCATTGTAACATTGTCCTGGGACTAAGCTGCTCTTCCACTGTGGTCTTCAGTGGGACTGGGATAGATAATTATTTAGGGAGGAGGAAAGCTATTGCACTATTAAGAATGGAAACTGGGGTCAGAATGTGGAGGAAAATCATGTTTCCTCCAGATAAAAACGACGTGTGGCCTTTCACACGATGAAATGCGTCTCCGCACCCAGGTGAAAATGGCGCCCTTGGTCTCCTTATTTAAAGAGAGACTTTTAAAAAAAAATGTATTTTTTCATGAGATGTCAGCATTTAATGCCCATCCCTAATTGCCCTAGAACTGAGTGGCTTGCTGGGCCATTTCAGAGGGCAGTTAAGAGTCACATTGATGTGGATCTGGAGTCATATGTAGGCCAGACCAGGTAAGGATGGCAGATTTCCTTCCCTAAAGGACATTAGTGAACCAGATGGGTTTTTATAGCAATCGATGACAGTTTCATGGTTCACCATCACTAACTTTTAATTCCAGATTTTATTACTTGAATTTAAATTCCACCAGCTGCCCTGGTGAGATTGGAACCCATGTCCCCCTGAGCATTAGCCTGGGTCTCTGGATCACTAGTGACATTATCATTGTGCCACTATCTCCTCCAGAATATACTTGCATTGGAGGCAATTCAAAGAGGTTCTCTAGATTGATTCCTAGGACAAAGGAGTTGCCTTATGAAGGAAGGTCTGCTAAGTTGGGCCTATGCTCATTGGAATTTAGAAGAATGGGAGGTGATCTTATTGAAGCATTTAAGATTCTGAAGGAACTTGACAGGGTAGCTGCTGAGAAGATGTGGGGGAATCTAGATCTAGGAGGCACGGTTTCAAAACAAGGGTTCTCCCGTTTAAGATGGAGATGAGGAGGAATTTATTCTCTCAGGGTCATTAATCTTTGGAATTCACCACTGCATAGAGCAGTGGAGACTGGGTCATTGAGTTAGACAGATTTTTGATCAACTGCAGAGCTGAGGGTTATGGGGACAGACAGGAAAATGGAGTTAAGGCCACAATCATATCAGCCATGATCTTATTGAATGTTGGAGCAGGCTCGAGGGATTGAATGGCCTACTCCTGTCTTGTTGAGGATTGCACCAGCAAAGAACCAACACAGACACAATGGGCTGAATGGCTGCCTTCTGTGCTGTCAACGTCCATTATTCTGTTACAAACTAGCTGCAACTTAATTCCATATTCAAATTTACATTGTTATGTAGTATTGATTTTTTTAAGCATTCATTCTGGGCGGAGAAGAAAACACTTTTTCATCGGTTTTGAAGAGAACATTATCTGGAGAAAATGGGGGCTATAACAATTTTCCTGCCTTTCAATAGTTGGCCACTTTGGTGAAAGAGCAAGAAGATTTGACAAAAGCTTACAATAAGCTCCCAGACAATAGGAAAGGCAATGCCTCTCTTGAATACTGGGTGCCCAAATCGCATCTCGTCCAGGTAAGCACGCTTCATAATGTCCCGTGCAAAACTCTGCACTTCATTTTTAAGCAAAGAATCATTCTGACTTGATTTAAATGTTTAAGAAAAATCCTCACTTTCAAAGCAACAAAAAGAGAAAGTTTCGAAGAGAATGAGCACCTTTCTTTCCCCCTAGGATCAAGTGAACAGACCGTAAGTTAAACACAGCCACTGTGAGCTCAATGAATGATCTCGCTTTCCTTGCAAAAAAAAAGTAGGACAGAAGGGCTAAGTTACATTATGATGTTGGCTGCAGACAGTTGTTCATTGTCCCAGGAACTTCAGAGTTCCATTAATGGGTTTGTAATGCTGTGTGAAGGGACCTCGCTTGGTTGTCGTTGACCTTCCTAGAGATGAGCCGGATCAGATTCCTGTGCCACTCAACTTGGCACGAGCACCAGTAAGCTCTACTGGTAGTGCCAACTCTCACTGAGGCATGAGTCGCATGATTGAAAGATACTTCGTAGTTGAGAGAGCCCATTCAGCCCATCTTATTGATCCACCCAGAGCAGCCCTACATTACCTCCATTTTTTTCATCCAGCTCAACCTGTACAAAACTTTGGTTAGACCAGACTGAAAGCATTGCATGCGTTTCTGGTTGCCATATTATAAAGAGGGCATAGAGGCACTGGAGAGGGTGCAGGGAAGATTTGCAAGGATGATACAAGGAAATGCGTGGGTATACATATGGGGAAAGGATTGGCAGGCTGGGTCTCCTCCCTTGAAGAAAGAAGGCAGAGGGGGTGAATTAATAGTGGCCTTTAAAATTAGGAAAGCTTTAGAGAAAGTGGATACTTAAAGAATGTTTTCTTTTGTGGGGAAGAGCCTAACTAGAAACTGTCAAATAAGATAGTCACCAAGAAATCCAATAGGGAATTCAGGAGAAACTTCTTCACCCAATGAGTGGTGAGAATATGGAACCCGCTAGCACAGGGAGTGGATGAAGCAAACTGTATAGATACATTTAAGGGGACACTAGACAAGCAAATGGCGGGGAAGCGAATAGAAAATGACAATGATAGATTTAGAGGAGGAAAGATGGGAGAGACTTGAGTGGAGCATAAGCGCTGGCATGCACTGGTTGGGCTGAATGGCCTGTTTCAGTTTCCCTATGTAATCCTATCCTATGTAATCTAGTTGTTCCTAGTAGTTAACCGCTTTCAGGATTCTCACGTCCACCACTCTGCCCAAGTCATTTTAAGTGTTGATCATTCTGTACATTCAGATATCAGTCCAAAAGTTCCCATTTACTAGTTTGGACCTCTGTCCCTTTGTCTGACAGAGGTTTAATTTAATGTTCTGGATTAACTAATCTCATTTTATTTGTGGTTTTAGATACTTCTAAGATCACCTCACAGTTTCTTCCTATTTGTCCAGAAAAAAACGAACTCTCTCCAGTTTTTAAACATAACCTAACCCATACACCTGTTCTTATAGGGATAAGGCTCGTGACTTTTCTCTGCACTATCTCCAACATTTGAATATCTCATTTGCTTCTTGATAATCAGAACTGTTTGTACTTCACCCCAGTATCTATTTTCTCTGTGCCAGCTATTTGACTGTGCAAGGCCTCACAGCTGAGGATGATGGTAGCCATGGCCACCCAGGCTTGCACATTTCACCAGGAATCACTAACTTGAAATCAGGAGTCAGACTCTCGGCTGATTCCTTTTCTCGTTCCTGGGTGCTGAGGGTCTCTGTCACTCCGCAAACCCGATCCCGCCTGGAATTGAGTTAATGCAGCATCTCAGCCAGAGACCCGAATTGGCACGTGCCTGATCTGCACAGGTCCGACGGGATTAACCTGCTGTTCTCTACGTGTGACAGAACGTGGTGGAAATGGTGAAATCCGAGGAGGGGCAGAGACTGTGCTTGGAGGAAGAGAATCAGAGGCTGAAAGAAGGCCCTGACTTTCAGAGATTTCAGGAGCTGGAGGAGGAAATTCAGAGCCTGCAGCAGCACCTAGATTCCAAAACCGAAAAGGTAATCGCAAAGTTTACTGTGTGATCAGCAAAGTGTCTGGAGTCAAATTCCCTTGTTGTAGTGCTGTTGGGAATATGTTCTTGTTGGGGTTTGGTCTTGTGAGCTTTACTAACAAAATCTTCAAGGAGTCCAAGCATGAAAACCCTGACTGTTGGGAGGTTCTGACCAAAATTTGACTTCATGAGTGTTATAATCCGGCAAGCCAGTTGATGAAGGATGAGACTGGAGCCAATTTTTACTCAGTCTTACATTTATTTACGGACTGAAGCATTACAAGCATAGACCTCCAAACTCAACCACTCCAGAGCTTCGATAAGTGTCCCGTTATACATGCTCTAGTGAAACCCCAATTAAGGCCCATTACCTATGTGCAATTAAATGCAATTAATATACAGTTAACAATTGGCGGTTGTGCCTTCAGCTGCCAAGATCCTGAACGTTGGCATTCTCTCCCTAAACTGCTCTGCCTCTCTGCCTCCCTTTCCTCCTTTAAGACGCTCCTTAAAACCTACCTTTTACCAAGCTTTTGGTCATCTGTCTTAATAACTCCTTATGTAGCTCAGCATTAAGTTTTGTATGATTATGCTCCTTTAAATGTCTTGGGACATGTTACTGCGTTGAAGGTGCTATACAAATGCACAAACACGCATGTAATATACGCATACAAACGTACGAATTGGGAGGAGTAGGCCATTCAGCTCCACAAGCCTGCTCTGCTATTCAACAAGATCATGGCTGATCAGATTGCGGCCTCAATGACACTATCCTGCCTACCCCTGACACTGTTTGATTCCCTCATTAGTCAAGAATCTATCTACCTCTGCCATAAAAAAATATTCAATGCCCCTGCCTCTACCGCTCTCTGGGGAAGCGAGTTCCACAGACCTATGACCCTCTGAGAGAGAAAAATATTCCCCTCATCTCCATCTTAAATGAGAGACTGCTTATTTTTAAATGGTGTTCCCTAGTTCTGGATCTCTGTATATGTATGTGTATAATATATATATAGCGTGTAGGCAGCTGTTATTGTTGAAAAGCATGAGCTATTCCTCATATTTCTCTGTACTGCGATAGCATTGTGTTTAAAATATTGGTTTATTATTGCCTTGTTCCCTTTGGTGGGAAAACCTAAAGATACCTTTGACTGGGAAGTGCGATGGCTCCAGATTCTGTAAAATTAGTGAACAGTAAGGTACTTGACTTGCATAACAAGCTACATTTCATTCTAGGTGGCTGCCATGGCTTGTGAAATGGAAGCACTAAGGCACAAGAATGAATGTCTCGTGAAAGGTAAAGCTGCTCCATTCTCTTCCTTTATTTGATGGCTTGTCACCCTTTAAGGCTCATTCTGATCTTTGACACTGTCCTCCTCACCTCCCCCACCCCAACAGCAAACACAAAGGATTGGCAACAGGTTCAGAGCCTAAGAGAGCAAAGTAAAGACCCGTTCGTTGCTGCACCGGGGACAGTGGCTCTTCCAAGGCTTTCTGATGGGCAACCTTCCAATCCATGGGCAACGCATTTGTTACGGGAGCTTAAGCCTGGTGGCCAAAGAGACAGAGACCCATCCCCGTGCCAAATGCGGGACCTGACCTCACCTACAGCGACCAACACTCGGAGCGTGAGAGATGAACAACGGTACATGGATTGTGCGTGGCCTGGCCAAGGCACCCTTAGCTCTAAAAGTGTTCCCTACAAGGAGGCTTGGCTCGGGGGAACTTCAAGCCAATTAAAGGCAAAACAGGCCAGCTCGCCAGACCGGTCTTCAGCCACTGTGACCCAGAGCAGGACTCCGTCTCCACCCAGGTCCAACTGTCCGGACCCGCCACTGAACGTTAGCAGGTCATCACTTAACTTCTCCTCGGCCTCAGAGGCCCAGAGTGAGGATGGGAAGCCACAGGGAAGGACAATGCCATCAACAATGAAATGTTCACTTCTCTTATCCCCCAGGCCTTTTAGATTACACAGGTCGAACAGGAATAAGAAATGACATCTTTTGGTAAAGAGTCAAAGTTATTTATATAAAAAAAAATCTTGCATAATTCTTGTTTTTGAATACAGAAATGATTGGAACTCCTTAAGAGGCACTGTCCTCATGTAATAATGTATGAGATTATAATGGAATATTTTGCTTTGGAAGGGCACATTCATGTTAGGTCACTATTATGTGTGCTTCACCACAGTTTACACCAGTGTACTCGGGTTTGTTTGTAAACCAGATAGATTTGGCAAATGTTCTCCATTTCAGTGGTTTCCCCCCCCTTTTTAATGAACTGCAGTGTTGCAGCAAGGTTTGTGAACAAGTCAGCCTCTATCCAGTCTGAAATGCTGGATACTGCGCTACGGGTGTCAGCAAGGAACAAGCTTCAAAGTTACAGAAACTAATTTCGGATAAGTTTGCTAAAAGGTGTCTGTAACTCGATGCAGTTTGCATTGCAACTATCCACCTCTTGCATCGCTGAATTCTCTTTGTCTTCCCTTATTCCCCCCACTGTTGGCTCTGGACTCTAGATTCTCCATGATTTGGTGGGCCAGGAGATTTGGGCCATAGTGCTTTTGCACACTTACGTAATTATATGGCAAGAGGTTTGTACTTCTGCAAATTAACGTGAACGGACCTGCAGGTTTTGTTGGGCTTAATGGCCTCCTTCTGTGCTGTGATTACTCTGCCTCTAAACCCCTGTATTGTCAAGCAAAATCCAGACCAACAATTGGCAGAATTAAGCTCAATGGCTTTTAATGTTAATGATGCTGGTATATAACGTATGGCTACCCTTCTACCATTGCAGGTTTGTAGCTCAACAACAAACTTGCATTTATTAAGCATGTGCAATGTAGAAACATATTCCAAGTCACGTCATGGAAGTGTAATCAGATAAAAGTTGACACAGAGCCAGAAGAAGGAGATATTAAGAGGGCAGACTGAAAGCTTGGCGGAAGGGGTAGGTTTTAAGGAGGGCTTTAAAGGAAGAGATACCGGGAGGTTTAAGGAGGAAATTCCAGAATTCCAGTAGGTGGGCAAAATGAAGTGGGGTTTTGCTAGGGTAATAAATATAAACTGTTTTCGCTGTCATTAGCCAGAGATTCAGATTTAAGCTAATCGGCAAAAGAACAAAAGGAGAGATGAGAATCCATTTTGCTTAGTTGTTGTTGTGACCTGGGATGCACTGCCTGAAAGTAGATTCAACAGGAACTGGATAAATACTTAAAATGGACAAGATACAAATTTAGGAAGAAGAGGGTGAGGGAGTGGAACTAACTGGATAACTCTTTCAAAGGGCCAGTACAGGCGCGACAGGCCGAATGGCCACCCCCTGTGCTGTATGATTCTATGTGATATTATCCGTGAAGTCAGAGTAAAATGTCACACCTTTGACTTGTACCCCAGCTAACCGGGCGATAGCAATTCAATAAGTCTGCAGTTTATACCACCTTTCGATAGATGTTTTGTAAGCTCAAAGAATTAGGGATATGGGGCCAAGGCGGGTGGATGGAGTTAGGATACAAATCAGCCATGATCCCATTGAATGGTGGAACAGGCTCGAGGGGCAATACCAAAGCGAATGATTGTTCTCAATTGGAACGTGGCCAATTTTATTTCACAATAAGGTGAGGTATGAGAGTTCTAACCCAAAAGGAATACATTTGACACACGCTTTGCGAATTGTCACTGTGGAGAGCATAATGTCACTTAATTATAATTGTATTTTAGTTTACCATGCAGCCCAGTACATGGTTTGCACTTCCCGCATCTTGCATAACACACTGGCAAAATAGAAACAGAAATCAGGCATTTAGCCCCTAAAGCCTGCTCTGCCAATCGCTCAGCTCACGACCTGTGACAATCATGCGGGTGATGGAAGGTGTGTTCGATTCCTTATTTTGTAAAGGTACATGTTTAGCATGAGATTTTTTTGAATTGTGACAAATACTTAAAAACCAGAGTTGTATCTATATTGATGTATCATATTGTGTTTTGCTGAAATATTGATTGCCTTGTGATAAAATACTAAATAATATTCATGCACTTTCTTTCAAATGCAAGTAATTTTAATTCTCTTTCCTCCTCTCCTGAAGTTGACTGCTTGTACTTGGGAAACAAAATATAGCTTTTTAGTGCCTTGCCCAGCTAAGCATTCTTCATGTAGGATCCAAGGCTGAAAGCTGAGGCTTGATTATTGACTGACTTTAGAGCCACACAACTATTTGGCTCCGCACTGTCCCATTCGTTGTCTGGATTTAAATGTTCTCCTGGCTGGCTGCTAAGTGAAGAAGGGCGGGAAGAGACTCATGCGCTTTAAACCTACACCCCAGGGACTGCAGCAGTTCAAGAAGGCAGCTCACCACCGCCTTCTCAAGGGCACTCGGGGATAAAAATGCTGGTCCAGCCAGCGATGCCCACATCCTGTGAAAGAATGAGGGAAAACAAACCAGCAGCGTGGACCATTTGGGCTGAATGAGCTGTTTGTGTGTTGTACACTCCAGGTAATCCTACGCAAAATTGTCTTTCACCCAGGTTTAGTCAATATTCCAGTGTCTCGCCTTACCTTGAAGTGGATGTACCTTTCCTGTATCACCCTGGGGCATCAAGGGCCTCTCTCTGTCATTGCTATTCAAGGCCTTAGCAACCATAATTTCTCCATTTTATTTCTCTCTCTCTTGTGTTTCAATCTTTTTGATACTTGGATCATTGTTGTTGTGCTCCTCTGTACCAGGCATCTCAGGGTGGTGGAAGGAAATGGAGGGGACAGGAAGGTGAAGATCAACTTGTTCCTCATTTTTTCATGGGATGTGGGCATCACTGGCAAGGCCAGCATTTGTCACCCATCCCTAATTCCCCTTGAATTGAGTGGCTCACTAGGTCATTTGAGAGGGCAGTTAAGAGTCAGCCATACTGCTGGGGGCCTGGAATCACATGTAGGCCAGACCAGGTAAGGATGGCAGATTTCCCTTTCCTAAAGGGGCATTAGTGAACCAGATGGGTTTTTACAACAATCGATGATAGTTGTCACGATCACCATTACTGAGACTTGTTTATATTCCAGATTTATTAATTGAATTTAAAATCCACCAGCAACTGTGGTGGGATTTGAACCCATGTCCCCAAAGCATTAGCCGGAGCTTCTGGGTTATTAGCCCAGTGACATTACCGCTAAGCCACCGTCTCCCCACCTTTGGTTCCCGCTGAAAGTTGTTTGCGTGCCTCATAAGCGAGAACAACATCGAACTGGGATTAATGCCCGGAAAAACTCAGCAGGTCTGGGAGTATCGGTGGACCCGCCGAT
The DNA here is from genome assembly GCF_964194155.1 of Cetorhinus maximus. Lineage (NCBI taxonomy): Eukaryota > Metazoa > Chordata > Chondrichthyes > Lamniformes > Cetorhinidae > Cetorhinus > Cetorhinus maximus. The sequence continues at coordinate 2,905,906 of NC_135908.1, forward strand.
GCTCGCAGACCTGCTGAGTTTTTCCAGGTATTTCTGTTCCTGTTTTTGTTTTGGATTTCCAGCATCCGCCGTTCTTTGCTTTTATCTCTGGGATTAATGCCCTGTTGACACTCATTTCTAGGCTCCCCCATGAAAATTGGCCACTTGGTGAGATAGCAGAGGGCCATAGGTGGTCATGATGGGCCTGTTCCCTAGTACGAGTCAGGGGAGAGGGAACCAAAACTCAAAAAAAGCATAAATTGATGTTCAGTATGCAGGGGCTTCTGTGAGTAAGGAAATGCACTTGAAAAAAAAGGCACATTTGCGTTTGTAAGGTTTAATTGCAAGACAACATTTACAGAAAATATTCATGAAGAAAGCAATATATAAGCGAGGGTCCAAAATATGTATGTACTTAGACTGGCCACAACCTTTTTTTTAAAATTGAGATATCCTGGTTCACATAGAATGACCCTTAGCTATCAATGACCAGTCAAAAAACACACTCGATATTTCTATTAGCAAGCTGGCAAAGTTTGTAATATATTATCTGTAATTGTGCATAATGTGGAATAAATAATCACCTTTACGTATTACCAGCCACTTAACGAACACTGTAACTGGTACTAATAGACAGCAGTGACCTGGGAGAAAGAACAGGCTGTGATCACAAGGAGCTCTCTGTAATCCAGCCAAGTCAATTCTTCTCAAAAATCATTTTGAGCAATCATGCTGCAGAATGTGTCTGATCATTTTGTTTTACTATTTAGGAGCAAAGGACTTAGGAGCGGGAGTAAGCCCCTCGAGCCTGCTCCACCATTCATTAGACCATGGCTCATCTGATTGTATCCTCAACCCCACTTTCCTGTCTGTCTTGCATAACCCTTGATTCTCTTGTCAATCAAAAATCTATCTAACTCAGCCTTGAATAAAATTCAATGAGCCAGCCTCCACTGCTCTCTGGGGAAGAGAATTCCACAGACTAACGACCCTCTGAGGGGAAGGTAAATTCTACTCATCTGCACATTAAAAGGGAGACCTCTTATTTTTAAAACAAACCTCCTACTTCTAGTCTCCCCCACAAGAGGAAACATCCTCCAATATCCAACCTATCGAATCTCCTCAGGATCACCGCTCGTTATTCTAAACTCCAGTGGATACAGGCCCAACTTGTTCAACCTTTCTTCATAAGATAATCCTTTCATCCCAGGAGTGAGTCAAGTGAACCTTCTCTGAACTGCATTTTCAAATAAGGAGATTTGGTCTCACCAAGGCCCTGTATACAGCTGCAGTAAAACGTCCCTACTTTTATATTCCATTCCTCTTGCCTTCCATTTGTCTCCCTAATCACTTGCTGTACATGCATGCTAACTTTATGTGCCAAGACACCCAGATCCCTTTGTACCACAGAGTTCTGCAATCATTCTCCATTTACATATTGCTTTTCTATTCTTCCTGCCACTGGTCAAAAGAAGTCTTTGTATTTAATGTAACTAGGCCTTGGAGGCAGTTTATGGTGGAATTTCCATCTGCTCTTAAAAGTAACAGGAGTACCAGCATAAGGACGAATGTACTGGGCATTCTGTCCTAAGCTTTGGTATTTCTATTAGTAGTCAGTAAAACTAACCTGGGGCCTTCGCAGCCATCAAACTACAGATGCCTGGCCCTAAACTCAAAATAGCTCCCTAACCTTTCTCATTCTCTGTCCTGGTTTAAGTCCCTCCTCAAAATCCAAGTCTTCGGTCACCGGTCCTCATATCTCCTTTTGTGGCTGTGTGTGAAATTAATAAATCACTCAAAATCAGCTGCGCAGGAAAGGGCATGTCATTCATATGCCTGACACCAGCCTCCCTAAGCAACTGCTCTGCTCTGAACTTGTCCGCGACAGGGCTCTCACAGGAGGGCAGTGGAAATGCTTTAGGGATGTCCTCGAAGGATCCCCGAAGAGGTCGAACATACCCACTGACTCGGGGGGGGACCCTGGCTTCTGACCGACCAAAATGGAGGCGGCTAATTCAGGAAGGCACTGAGCACATCGGGGGGACTTCGTCAGAAACGTGCCGAGGCGAAGTCGAGGCGACGGAGGGAATGCAAAAACCACCAAACAACCCATGTACCCTACCCTTCCAACACCACCTACCCCAGGTGTGGCAGAGTCTGCAGATCACACATTGGACTTATCAGCCACCTCAGAACCGGAGTAGAAGCAAGTCATCCTCAACCCAAGGGACTGCCTAAGGAGGAGATTATTTGCTAACACCCCAATGAAGTGCCTTGGGATGTTTTACCATGTATCAGTGTTCCCATTATGTTTATTGGAATGTCCATTAATTACTGACTCAGTGAGAACATCTTTTACTTCACTTTCTGTAAATGATTTAAGCACTGGGCTCATGATCTCACTAGAAATAGCACCAGAGGAAAATTTCCCAACACAACACACGTGGACATCAGTATGCTTTCAGAAAATTACATCCACGTCAAATCCCTGTAATGTTAAATGTTGCTATTCAACTGCAAATTGCTCCCATTGGTGACAGACCTAGACCCACCCAAATGCTACCCAGCTCCACATGAAGAGACAGATGGGGAAAATTTTACCTGTGTTCGTAATGCTAAATATATATTTTTTAAAATACAGCTCTAGTTTGTTTATAAGTGAGACTTGATAGGATAAAGATTCCTTAACCGTATGTGTGTGTGCAATCTCTTAATGTATGACTGGGTGTTTATCTCAGATCAGAGGGGCATAATGTGTCTAGATGTCAAATTTTGGTTGTCCGGTACCTTGGGATGTTATTATATAAAAACTGTTGTTGCAGTGGTGGTAACTTTTCGGCAGGGTGACTTAACTGTTGGTACGGTAATGCAGCAAGTTGTAGGAAGTGTGGCTTTCCTGCCCAACCTTCCAACTTCCACCCCACATCATCCAAAACTCTGCTGTTTGAATCTGCTGGGCCTATTCATCCATCGGCCCTGTGCTGACTGGCCTATCTTGGCTCTGGCCTATGTTGGCTCTGGCCTATGTTGGCTCTGGCCTATCTTGGCTCTGGCCTACGTTGGCTCTGGCCTACGTTGGCTCTGGCCTACGCTGGCTCTGGCCTACGTTGGCTCTGGCCTACGCTGGCTCTGGCCTACGCTGGCTCTGGCCTACGCTGGCTCTGGCCTACGTTGGCTCTGGCCTACGTTGGCTCTGGCCTACGCTGGCTCTGGCCTACGCTGGCTCTGGCCTACGCTGGCTCTGGCCTACGTTGGCTCTGGCCTACGCTGGCTCTGGCCTACGCTGGCTCTGGCCACATCTCGATTTGAAAATTTCCATCTTTGTTTTCAAACCCCTCCATGACGCCATCCCTCCCTATCTCTCTAACCTCCTTTAGCCTGACAATGCAATGAGACACTTGCGCTCCTCCAATCCTTTCACATTTTTTTGATTGCCCCATCATTGTGGGTCATGCTTTCAGCTGCCTAGGCCCTCAACTCTGAAATTCCCTCTCTAAGCCTTTCTGCCTTGCTTTCCCCCTTTTAAGATGCTCCTAAAAAAAAACTACCTTTTTTTCTCAGCTGCCCTCATACTTCCATATGTGGTTTGGTGTCAAATTTTGGTTGCCAATGTTCCTGTGAAGCACCTTGAAATGTTTTATATCAATGTAACATATTGTTGTGGCAATATTTTTTCCTCCACTGTGGTATATTTATTTCATTCTGTAAAGAATGTCTTTTAAGCAGTTTTCAAATGCTTTTATTCTCCCAGGGTAGGATCAACAGTGGTAAATAGATTTAGACTGCAGACTGAGATTGTCTGGAAACAAAGCTGAAATTGCCTCAACTGATCACATATCCCTTAGCAACAAAATGGCTGCCCTCGGTTACCAAGCCTAGGCCGAGGCCTGGGCCTGGGCCAAGGAAGCGAGAGAGTAACATCTACCTTTACTTGGAACTGTTTACCTTGTTCCTGCAACATCAAGCTCCTAATGGACATAGGGTTTTTAGTACATTTTGTTTTACATTTCACTGAACCGGTTAAGAGGAAGGGGTATACGAATGTGTACGAGGGTATCTAGAAAGTGTCCGGCTGGATGGTGTGCCACCTGGCAGATTCCACATGCCCCCGACTGGACATCTCCTTCCAATGTGCCCGTCCCGTCTCTGAAGCATGTGCACCAATGACCACACGGCCAAGGGCACCACTTCGGGTATAAATACGACCCTAGAAATTAAAAAGAAGGTTGCATTGAGTAAACCTGTGCCAGATCCAGTTTTCTTCCCCTTCAAAAGGGAATTGAGGCATATCAAAGTTGGAACGAATCACACCAAACACTCTCCAATCAGGAAGAGAACCCAATGGTTCTCAATGGCTATGCCTACACACAGGCTTTACTGGAGAGCAAGCATAAGAGTCTCAACAGGTACAGCTCGAAGCCTTCTGTGACCAGCGGGCGCCGCAGGAACTGGGGTGTGTAGTTGATAAGAAAGGCAAAATTATAATTCAAAAAGTTTAATCATAATTTGGATTTTTTTTTAATGATATGTTGTTAAAGTGGAAGAATTTCTGGAAAATGTATGGGGGCAGGAAAGGGTGGTTGGTTGTCCTGTGTCTGAAAGGACAGATGACAACCTGTTCTTAAATAAAAGAGAAAATAGAAACACACTGGATCCTCAACCTGAACAAACATTCCCCCAGGCTCTGGATGTGAACACCAAAACCACTTCTTCATTCTTGGCATGTGGGCATCACTGCCTAAGCCAACATTTATTGCCCATCCCATTGCCCTTGAGGGCATTTAAGAGTCAACACATTGGTGTGGGTCTGGAGTCACACGTAGGCCAGGTAAGGACAGCAGTGAACCAGATGGGTTTTTAACAACATTTGACAATGGTTTCATGGTCATCATTAGACTTTTAATTCCAGGTTTTTATTGAATTCAAATTCTACCATCTGCCATGGTGGGATTTGAACCCAGGTCCCCAGACCATTACCCTGGGTCTCTGGGTCACCAATACCAGTGACTATGCCACAGCCTCCCCTTAAATTAGAATCCAATGTCTGGAAGATCATAAACGATGCACCTTCCTAATTTCCAATATGCATCATATTGCACAAGGTTCCTCCAGGAGGAGCACGAATTTGGAAAAAAATGCCATGCTTGGATATTTACCCCTGCTCCAGACAAAGAACAAGTTTTTTTCAGCCGTTTATATCAGTTGAAGCTGGCAGTAATATTCCATTGAGAATAATCTGATACCCAATGGACTGATGTTTCTGCAGCAAGTTGGTTGAAATTTGTAGAGCTGTAACACCGAGAGGCTTCTTTATTTATTTTATTTACAGAGTTGTTGGATTAGCTGCCTCCTTCTAGCAAGGCTACAATACACCCCCCCAGGCTCCACCACCTTATGGGATTCCCCACGCTCGGTGTCGATTGGCTGTTCTGACCACGTGACCCTTACTGAGTAAGGCTGGCCTGAAAGCAACAATCACCACATAACTATATCAAATCGCAAGGTCATACCTGCCATGAATCAAGCTCTTGACCGCATCAAATTCCTAATTAAAAACCCTCATCCTTAATTCAACAATTATGGTATGATCCCATTGCATTATTTAAACTCATTATCCTGCCATCCAGGACCTTTTCTCGTCAGATAATAATGTTATTCTACCCTCCGAATATTGCTGAAAAGAGAGACAATGTGCCAAAGCTTTTTGTCTTGTGCTCATCAAGAATGCCAAGCAAAATGTCTACTGTTAGATGTGATTCCCTGATTGGCCAGCACTCGATGAACAATCCTGAGTGCGCTAATAGCTACACCAACAACCAGTTTCAGGTAATCAGTTGAGCTCGTAATGTGGGCTCATTTATACCTGCTAGAGGCGACAGACATTCATACACAGGGACACATTCTCTGCAAACAAAAGCAACAGGTTCAAGCCTTGCACCTTTTTTCAATTACCTGTGAGCTTGGGGAACCTATAGTTGCCCAGGGCATAGCCTCGGCCAATCAGAGTCGAGTTGCCAGTCAATCAGCATCCTTTTCTCCTATAGTATAAATTGTTGTGATTGTTTGAAATTTGGCATTCTTGTGTTTGTCCTGAGAAGTGAAAGACAAAAAGCTTCGGCAACATGTCTACCTTTTCAGCAAGATTCCAGTTCTGTACTGCCCAGTCTCAGAATTTTGTTCCTGACCCTTGCCCTAACCACTCTTCATAATATTATAATATTCAGATGGGGAAAGAGAGAGAGATGATTGCATTGTTCCACTAATGTGCACAAGATGGGTCAATTTGGCTGCATGGTTTCACAATATCAAGCTTACCATCTCTCCTTTACAGCTGCTTCTTGAGCAAGTCAAGTGCCCTAGCCTATCCTTCGTCAGTGTTCAACCTTGGCTAAATAAGGCCTAATATTGGGCATTAGGTTGTTGAAAGCGATGAGTTGGACAAACTGTGAGCTTGCCCCTGCCCTTACCTGCATGACTATAAACTCCAGAGAGAGCTGCAGACTCTCAATGTCTCCTGCAGGAACATCAAACAGAAATGGCGCGTTCCACACTGGGTTGTAGCCGCTTGAAGTTTTGGTTTCCTTGGTTGAGAGAACTTTACCATCTTGGTGCAGGTTTATAATGACATAATGATCTATAAAGAAAGATAGGGAGATGAGCAATGGCGACGCCTTAAGGAATCAGTGGGTTAAGCCCTCCCACAATGGGCAGGACTAGTTCATTTGCTGCCTTGTTTGGTACCAAGGCACTCTCATCTGCAATCATGCAGATAATGTCAGGTAGCATGGAGGCTGCAACAATTATCCTCAGCATCTCACATCTCTTGTGGGTCACCAATGCCTGAGAACAAAATGGCTGAATACTTAAGGACAAACACAGCTTGGGCAAAGGCAGGAGTTGAACACCTGAACTGGCTATCCCTTGCTGCTTCTGTAAAGTTCACTGCATGTTTAATTTGCATTTGTAGTCTGTCCAGTTTACACGCCACCAAATTACATAATTCATTGTGCCACTATAAATGTGAATCCGTTCTAATAAGCAATACATCGGTGGATTATTGAAGTGCACTTGTGGAAAATGTTCTTTGGCTCTATGTTAAAATAGAGCAACTTGAACAGAAAACAGAACCATGAGCAAACTGTTTAGCTGATGGAAGTGCGTACGTGTGAATAGACCTGACCACTGCCCAGTTTGCGTGAGTGCTGGTCACTCAGATGAGGTACCAGAGGATGACCATTACTCTTGCGATTGTCCCCGAGTGAGGAGTCAACATCTTCAGGTGGAATGGACGAAAACTCAGCAGAGATTTAAAAGTAAACACTCTGCAATTTGGACTTTTTGCACACAATGGCCTCTTGCTCTTCCCCAGTTTCCTTCACTCCACGATTAGCGGCTGTGCCTTCAGCTATCTCGGGCCTAAACTCTGGAATTCCCTTTTTCAAACCTCTCCTCCTTCTATTGCTCCCTCTTTAAGACATAACTCTTTTGATCAAGCTTTTGATGACCTGTCCTCATATCGCCTTGTATAGCTGGATGTCAGGTTTTGCTTTTGTTGAGGGTCTTGGGATTTTACTACATTACAGGCTCTGTACCGATGTGAACTGATTTTCACGCCAGGGAGAAGGGAGAGTGTGAACTTCAGACCGTTTTATTGAATTTGCTGAGAGGTGTATGAGTTTTTTTGTGACACATACTCCAAAGTCAGGGAAGGGAAAATCCTGCCTAGGCTGAAGTATCTCCGAGAGGCCAGTTTCTCAGCAAGTCTGCCGGAGGTCTCAGTGCTGTCACTGCCTTTCCTGTCTGTCATTACCATGCGAAGTGTAGATAGAGAGAGAGAGAGACACATACACACAACTGGGAAATGCTCTTTCTAGCCAAATACCTAAAGTGGACTTCAACAGGGGGGCTTTTAAGGACCCATTTTGATGCAGAAACTGGTTTGACTGCTTGAACTAACTCGACAAAGGGACTGACTCCCTGCGCTGGATTGGTTAAACTCAAGGCCCACCTGATATTATGAAGAGGCCTCACTTTACACTAGACTGGTGAGCTACAGATGGCTCCTCACCATCCCCAGGGAGCTCTTGGGTCCCAGGCAACTCACTGGCAAAGCAACTTGAATTTTGCAGCATCAAATATTTGCTCCTTGCAGTTTTTTTTTTAAAGCTATATTTCTATATCTGAGCCCAAAACATATTGTATTAGTTTCTACTTCCATGTTTAAGAGGTCAGGGAGATTGGCACACCCCATGCACATGTCTGACATGAGGAATTCTTTATATGGGCTGTAAGAGTCCACCCCACGGTTCATACCCCCTGCAACACCTCACCTGGTGAGCCTGGCATGCGGGTCAGCTTGCCCAGAGCCTCGGCCTTTCGAACCATGACCTTGATTCGGTTAGCCAGGGTCTGATATTGGAGCAGGATGAAGAGCTGGCCCAACAACTTAGGCTGGGCTGTGCTGCTTGTAGGACCCACCACGTCTTGGGAGCTGAGACACTGAAAAAATAATGCAAGACGACTTAGTTATAGGAACACTAAAGCAACTTAAAGCACAGAAGGAGGCCATTCAGCCCCTCACACCTGTGCTGGCTCCTTGGAAGATCCATCGTGCTTTGACCCACATCCCTGCTTTTCATCCAGTAGGTTCCTTATCATCGTAACTTATTTATGGGATCAACTTCTATTTTTTTTGGGTAGAAGTTTCCAAATCCTGACAACTGAGTAAAAATAGTTTGCCTCATTTCCCTTGCAGATCTTTTGCCAATGATTTTAATTCTACGACCTTGAATTATTGACCCGCTTGACAGAGGGAATATTGTTTTTCTACTTTCTCTATCATAGCCTCTCATCATCCTGAAAACTTCAATTAGGTCACTTCTTAACCTTCTCGATTCCAAAGCACACAAGATAATAGGAGGTTGAGGGATCGTATTAGATTATAGAAGGGATGTATAATGTTGCAAAGAATAGTCTGAGGATTGGGAATATTTTCGAAACCAGCAAATGGCCACCAAAAGGCTGATAAAAAGGGAAAAAATAGACTATGAGAGTAAACTGGCTAGTAATATAAAAACTGATTGTAATAGCTTCTACAAGTATATAAAAAGGAAGAGAGTAGCTAAAGTAACCTTTGGTCCCTAGAGGCAGAGATGGGAGAAAATAACTTGGACAGTGAGGATATGGCAGAGATGTTGAACAAATACTTTGTGTCTGTCTTCACTATAGAAGTGACTTACATACCAGAAATAGAGGGTAATTGAGGCACTGATAGGAGTGAGGAAATTAAGGTGCTTAATATCAGCAGAGAAAAAGCATTGGAGAAACTCAGGGGACTAAAATCCAACAAATCCCAGGAACTGTTGACTTACATCCTAGAGTGCAGAGATGATGAATGTGCTGGCTGCGATTTTCCAAAATTCCCCAGATTCTGGGATGGTTCTAGTAGATTGGAAGTTATCAAATGTAACAAGAAATGAGGGAGAGAGAAAACTGGGAACTACAGCTCAGTTAGCCTGACGTTAGTCATCAGGAAAGTGCTGGAATCTAATATTAATGAAATCTTAACAATGCACTTAGAAAAGCAGAGTATGATTAGAACAAGCCAACATGGTTTTACGAAAGGGAAGTCGTGTTTGACAAATTTATTAGAGTTTTTTGAGGATGTAATGAGTAAGATAGATAAAGGGGAACCAGTAGGTGCGTTATACTTGGATTTCCAAAATGCTTTTGATAAGGTGTCACACAAAAGGTTAATACATAAGTTGGGGGTGATATACTAGCATGGATAGAGGATTGGCTAATGAACAGGAAGCAGAATCTATATTAATGACTTAATGAAGAGACAAAGAGTAATGTATCTAAGTTTGCTGATGATACAAAGCTGGGTGGGAAGGTAAGCCATGGGGAAGACACAGAGGCTGCAAAGAGATATAGACAAGTGAAGTGAGTGGGCAACAAGGTGGCAGATGGAGTATAATGTGGGGAAGTGTGAGGTTATTCACTTTGATCATAAGAATAGAAAAGCAGGATATTTTCTAAAAGGGTGATATTTGTAAATATTAATGTTCAGAGAGACTTGTGTGCACTCATGCAAGGAACACAAAAAGTTGCAGATATAGCAAGCAGTTAGGAAAGCAAATGGCATGTTGGCCTTTATTGCAAGGGGATTGGAGAACAGGAATAAAGAAATCTTGCTACAATTGTACAAAACTTTGGTGAAACCACACTTGAAATACTGTGTGCAATTTTGGTCTCCACATTTAAGGAAGGACATGCTTCCATTGGAAGCGCTGCAATGCATGTTCACTGAATTGGACCCTGGGATGAAAGGATTGTCCTATGATGAAAGGCTGAGTAAATTGGGTCTATATTCTGTGGGGTTTAGAAGAATGAGAGGTGATCTCACTGAAACATTCAAGACTAAGAGGGTAGTTACTGAGACATTGTTTTCTCCTGGCTGGGGAATCTAGACACAGCCTCAGGATAAGGGATTGATTATTTAGGACTGAGGTAGGAGAAATTTCTTCGCTCAAAGGGTTGAATCTTTGGAATTCTCTACCCCAGAGAGCTGTGGAAGTGCCATCATTGAATATGTTTAAGGCCGAGATAGATGGACTTTTGGTCTCTCAGGGATTTGAGGGATATGGGGAGCGAAGGCAGGAAAGTGGAGTTGAAGCCCAAGATCAGCCATGCTCATACTGAATGGCGGAGTTGTATAGTCTTCCCCTGTTTCTATAATGTCCTCATGTTCCAACCTTTCCTCATAACTGAAGTCCCTATTCCCTTGTAATATCCTGGTAAACCACCTCTTTATCCTTTCCAAGTCTTTTACATCTGTCTGGAAGTAGTATCCTTTACAGAATCATTGAACTGATAACACATTACAGAAGTACTGTGATGGCAATGTGCTCTCTTTACAGGTTGCACTGCAGCAACTCGACAAGGCTTTTCCGACTGCACATTGCAAACCTGGGCTCTCCACAGCTTGGAAGACAAAGGCAGTGGGCACATGGGGACCTGTTCTGGTTCAGGCAATAAACGCCAATGCCAATCTCACGTGAAATAAGTTGGTTCAGTCTCAGTCAAGAACCCGGAGGGTCTGAACCCAAAGCATGAATAAAACCTTGTCTAATTTAGTATTCATGTTCAATCTCAGAGTGGCCAGGGGGTGACAGGTGTGGAAAATGGAAAACCCTGGTAGTGGTGCAGCACTCGTTGGAGTGGGGTACAGGAAACTTGCACTCTTTTCTGAAGCACGCCGTCACCCACGCCGGGCGTATTTCGGACTCACACTGAGTGCCAGAAAACGAGTGTTGCATTGTCCCTCACTTTGATAAGTCCAATATTAACATAGATAAATGACCATTCAAATGCAATGAGGCAGAATTGGAACATAACCAGAGTTCGAGTCTAGTGCGTCACAAATGAGAATTTTTGTTTCTTGTTATCAACTTACTGCTGTCTGGCATGACTCAGGTCGATTGATAAAAGATAGTGTGCACGCTTTCTAAAGTTAAACAGGCACTGGCTATTAATTCATGTTATGTTCACAATTATGAAATATTTACACAAACTGATGTGCACATGGGCAAGCTACTGACACCTAATAAAGGAAAACAGTGGGCTTAAATTATTGTAAAATGGCTACATCCACGCGAGCAAGGGTCTCAGTGACAAACACACAGAGGAAATTACATCTGCTGAAAAAAATTCGTGCTGAACTCCACTGGCCCAACTTGTGTTCAAATCCCTGCATGGTCTCAACCCTTCACTATCTCTGCAACCTCCTCCAGCCATAGAATCATCCTGGATCTCTGCACCCCTCCAAATCTAGTCTCGTGTACACCCATTGTTTGCATCACTCTATCATTGGCGGCCGTGCCTTCAGCTTCCTGGGCCCTAAGCTCTGGATTCCCTCACAATTAACTTTACATGCAGGGAGTGGAATCAGGTGACTAGCAGACATGCTTTGACTTAACTGGCCAGCATTAGATTAGTGAAGATAAATGTCAGCTGCATAATGTGTGGGTATTAATGCTGAAGCACATTTTAGGCACCCAATTTTAGTGCTCAACAGTCAGATTCAATGCAGAGTAAACATTGCGTGAGTAGACTGATTATTATCTGCCCTATTGTCACACTTGCTACACCCACCATAACAAGATTACCAGATAAATATATGGAATGGCCAGGTTATCTTATGAGGAAAGGCTGGACAGACTAGGCTTGTATCCGCTGGAGTTTAGAAGAGTAAGGAAGGCTGAAGGCAAGACCACCAATGATGGAGTGTTGTAAACAGTGGGTGCACACGAGACTAGATTTGGAGGGGTGCAGAGATCCAGGATGATTCTATGGCTGGAGGAGGTTGCAGAGATAGTGAAGGGGTGAGACCATGCATGGATTTGAAACATATAAGATCCTGAGGGGACTTGACAGAGTGGATGTGGAGAGGATATTTCCTCTTGTGGGAGAATCTAGAACTAGGGGGTCACTGTTTCAAAATAAGGGGTCGTCCATTTAGAATAGAGATGAGGAAAATATTTTTCTCTCAAAGGGTGGTGAGACTTTGGAATTCTCCTCCTGAAAAGTTGGTTGAGGCAGGGTCCTTGAATATCTTTAAGGCTGAGGTAGATAGACTCTTGATAAGCAAGAGGGTGAAAGGTTATCAGGGGTAGGGAGAGGTTAAAATCAGATCAGCCACGATCTTATTGAATGGCGCAGCAGGCTTGAGGGACCGAGTGGCCTACTCTTGCCCCAACTCTTATGTTCATAAGTTCACAGCATTTTGCCAGTTAATTTCACTGAAGTCGGACTTCAAAGAGTGGATTCAAAATGGATTACTCACTGCAGCAATCCATTCAGAATCCACTCTCTGGATTTGTAGGTTTTCAATGTTATTATATTCGCCGTGCCTCAAAACATTGTAACACCTCAATAACGATTGTTGTTATGCAGCAAACAATTCCACAACAGCAACATCCTATGGGATGAATGACCAGTTATTCTGCTTTGTTGGTTCAACGTTAGCCTGGGATCTTTAATATCCACCTGACCAGGCAGGTGAAGTCCTTAGCTCAGCATCAACCTCCATATACCCGGCCATGAGTTTGACCACATCAACTTGGTCCTCAGAGAGCTCAATAATAAGTAGAATGCATGGCTTATCTGTTGCTGTGGGTTTTAATTATATTGGGCACTAGCCCATTGTCCTTCTGTTTGATAGTCCATTCTGGTCTGGGAAACAAAGAAACGACCAAGTAATTGGGTATGGAGAGAATGTTAGTTCCCCTCTCCTGATCATATATTGTCTAAGCACAGGTTTGGAGAATGATCCTATTGTCTGTTCTGTGTGAGCTCACTTGTTACTTTCTAACTCTACATTAACATAGAAATTGTGCGAATTGTAGATGAATGCGTCCATTTGCCTTAACAGAGACATGAACCCATTTAAAATAAATGGATTAACACCTTTTTTAAAATTATAGACAAAGGAATATCATAACAAACTTATCAAGAACAAATTTACCTAAATCACCAATAATCATTTCTGGGTTAAATTCCTGCCTGGTATTATAGTCGGATATCAATGGATTTAATGATCCATCTCTTGGAAGTGCAGAAATTGAATATTGCTGCAAAGAGAGACATGTTGCTGAAGCTTTTTGTTCTGCACTCTTCAGGACAAACACAAGAATGCAAAATTTCAAATGATCACAATTCACACTATAGAAGGAAAGGGTGCTGAGTAGACTGAGTGTTGTGAACATTTGAAATTTGGAATTCTTGCATTTGTCCTGGTGAGTGCAAAAACAAAAAGGATTTAGTGATATTTGTTTCTGCTTCTTTTCTTGTGGGAACTTTTGGTCAGTGGGGAGAGACATTTATTATGTAGAGAAGCATATTAATGGTAAAAGCAAAAAACTGCGGATGCTGGAAATCCAAAACAAAAATAAAAATACCTGGAAAAACTCAGCAAGTCTGACAGCATCTGTGGAGAGGAACACTGCTCCTCCCAGCATATTAATGGTATCTGGCTTTAGGGTGGTATCATATAAAGGAGAACAGTCCTTTCATCCCTGGGATCTTGAATGGGACATTCCATTCTGCTGGGGCAAAACTGTGCATGGGACAATGTTTGTTGTTAAGAAGAATTCTTTGCTGTTCAAGGTGGGGGATCTTATTACCAAGGAATGGAACACTCATCTCCTTAACTTCCTCAGTGTCAATGTTACAAAGGAATGGTCCCTCTATTTAACTTTATCACACTCTAGTCACAGTAACAAAACATCAAAATTACTTCATTGGCTATAAATGCTTTCAAGTCGTAAAAGGCACTATACAAATGCAAGTACTTGGATTTTGAGCAAGACTGAAATCTATGATCAATTTTATGTTTTAATCATAAATACTCCAGCTGTGGCTGCCTTACACATGATCCTGATTTGGAATTATATCGCCGTTCCTTCACTGTCACTGGGTCAAAAACTCCCTCCTGAATGGCACTGTGGGTGTACCTACACCACATGGGCTGCAGAGGTTCAAGAAGGCAGCTCACCACCACCTTCTGAAGGGCAGTTGGGGATGGGCAATAAATGCTGGCCCAGCCGACAAGACTCACAACCCAAGAGTGGCACTTTTAGTCACCTTGAACCCAGACAGAGCTCCTGCTCCAAAGCGCTGGTCCAGCAAACATGGAAAACAAAAGAGGCAAGGAACTTATCTTCAGAACACCTGCCAGCAGCCTCCTGGTGCCACAGCTATCAGCTCCACCTCAGTCCTAATCTCTTACTCACTCCCCCGACCATCCACTCCCTCTCAACCCCTTGACTGGACCCTTACCTCAGGATCTCAGGAGCTGTATCTCAGCTCTGACCCTTCACTCAATCCATTCCCTGCAAAATTCCCCTGAGAAGTTTACCAAATGCCAGTAAACCTAAAGCAGATTTCTAAAATTGGACTTGGGGTTTTCTCACTTAATTACAAACTCGTTTGATTTGGTTGATTTCCAAGGATTAGCTATTTGCTGCTTATCAAAAAATGACTTGCAATGAGTATTGGTAAATAGGGTTTTCTTTCATGGAATGTGAGCATCGCTGGCAAGGCCAGCACTTGTTGTCCATCCCTAATTGCCCTTGAATGGAATGGCTGGCCAGGCCATTTCTATGGGGCAGTTAAGAGTCAACCACATTGCTGTGGGTCTGGAGTCACATGTAGGCCAGACCAGGTAAGGATGGCCGATTTCCTTCCCTAAAGGACATTAGTGAAGCAGATGGGCTTTTATGACAGACGATAATCGTTGTCATGGTCACCATTACTAAGACTAGCTTTCAATTCCAGATGTACTAACTGTATTCAAATTCCACCAGCTGTTGTGATGGGATTTGAACCCATGCCCCTAAATCATTAACAAAAACAGAATTACCTGGAAAAACTCAGCAGGTCTGGCAGCATCGGCGGAGAAGAAAAGAGTTGACGTTTCGAGTTCTCGTGACCCTTCAGCAGAACTTCAGTTCTTCAGTTCTGTTGAAGGGTCGTGAGGACTCGAAACGTCAACTCTTTTCTTCTCCACCGATGCTGCCAGACCTGCTGAGTTTTTCCAGGAATTCTGTTTTTGTTTTGGATTTCCAGCATCCGCAGTAGTTTTTTGTTTTTACCCCTAAATCATTAGCCTGGGCCTCTGGATTACCAGCCCAGCGACATCACCACTATGTCAGCATCTCGAATGTACTATTATTTTGCTTTGTTAAATTTAAAGTCTATGTTAAAAATAGGATTCCAAACTTATTGATATTAATTCACAAGTTGTTTATAACTCCTAGCTCTTAATATTGGACATGTCATCTGTGGCTCTACAGCTCCTGACTCTGAGTCAAAAGGTTGTGGCTTGAAGCCCCACTTCAGGGATTCGAACACAAAAATCCAGACTGACACTCAAATGGGGGAAAGAGAGATTGAAGGAGATGCTGTCTTATGGATGAGGTGTTAAATAAAGGCTCTATTTGCTCTCTCAAGTGGATGTAAAAGACGGCACTATTTCAGCAAAGGGCAGGGGAGTTCCCCCTGGTGTCCTGGCCAACACATATCCCTCGATCAACATCACTAAAAAACATTATCTAGTCATTGTCACAAAGCTGTCTGCTGGGGCTTTCTGTGCGCAAATTGGCTTCCATGTTTCCTACATTACAACAGTGAGATGCACTTCCAAAGTACTTTGGGATGTCCTGATGTTGTGAAGGGCACCTCATACATGCAAGGCTTTAATTATAATGTACACATTATTTTATTAGCAGAATTGAGTCTATCGGAAATGAAATAATTGTAAAATGGACTTAAGATTGGATGGTTAATTTAGGGTTCATCACCGAAACTCAGGTCTGAATCCACTACAATGTAATGAACAAAAAGCTTTGTCTCTCCTTCTTATTCTCTCACCACGATTCTCTCCCTCCTATCATTCATCCTCACCCAATCCTGTTGTTTGAAAGTAGAATTCCTTTTTATATTCACTCTTGGGTTATGAGCATTGTCGGCTGGGTCAGCATTTATTGCCCATCGCTAATTACCCTTGAGAAGGTGGTGGTGAGCTGCCTTCTTGAACCGCTGCAGCCCATGTGGTGTAGGTACACCCACAGTGCTGTTAGGGAGGGATTTTTGGGTTCTTGATCCAGTGACAGTGAAGAAACGGCGATATAATTCCAAATCAGGATCATGTGTAAGGCAGCCACAGCTGGAGTATTTATGATTAAAACATAAAATTGATCATAGATTTCAGTCTTGCTCAAAACACAAGTACTTGCATTTGTATAGTGCCTTTTACGACTTGAAAGCATTTATAGCCAATGAAGTAATTTTGACGTTTTGTTACTGTGACTAGAGTGTGATAAAGTTAAATAGAGGGACCGTTCCTTTGTAACATTGACACTGAGGAAGTTAAGGAGATGAGCGTTCCATTCCTTGGGACTAAGATCCCTCAACTTGAACAGCAAAGAATTCTTCTTAACAACAAACATTATCTGATGCACAATTTTGCCCCAGCAGAATGGAATGTCCCATTCAAGATCCCAGGGATGAAAGGACTGTTCTCCTTTATATGATACCACCCTAAAGCTGGATACCATTAATATGCTTCTCTACATAATAAATATCTCTCCCCACTGACCAAAAGTTCCCACAAGAAAAGAAGCAGAAACAAATATCACTAAATCCTTTTTGTTTTTGCACTCATTAGGACAAATGCAAGAATTCCAAATTTCAAATGTTCACAACACTCAGTCTACTCAGCACCCTTTCCTCCTATAGTGTGAATTGTTGTGATCATTTGAAATTTTGCATTCTTGTGTTTGTCCTGAAGAGTGCAGAACAAAAAGCTTTCGCAACATGTCTCTCTTTGCAGCAATATTCAATTTCTGCACTTCCAAGAGATGAATCATTAAATCCATTGATATCCGACTATAATACCGGGCAGGAATTTAACCCAGAAATGATTATTGGTGATTTAGGTAAATTTGTTCTTGTTTTGTTTGTTATGATATTCCTTTGTCTATAATTTTAAAAAAGGTGTTAATCCATTTATTTTAAATGGGTTCATGTCTCTGTTAAGGCAAATGGACGCATTCATCCACAATTCGCACAATTTCTATGTTAATGTACAGTTAGAAAATAACAAGTGAGCTCACACAGAACAGTAAATAGTACCATCCTCTAAACCTGTGCTTAGACAATATATGATCGGGAGAGGGGAACTAACATTCTCTCCATACCCAATTACATGGTCGTTCCTTTGTTTCCCAGACCAGAATGGACTATCAAACAGGAGGACAATGGGCTAGTGCCCAATATAATTAAAACCCACAGCAACAGATAAGCCATGCATTCTACTTATTATTGAGCTCTCTGAGGACCAAGTTGATGTGGTCAAACTCATGGCCGGGTATATGGAGGTTGATGCTGAACTAAGGACTTCACCTGCCTGGTCAGGTGGATATTAAAGATCCCAGGCTAACGTTGAACCAACAAAGCAGAATAACTGGTCATTCATCCCATAGGATGTTGCTGTTGTGGAATTGTTTGCTGCATAACAACAATCGTTATTGAGGTGTTACAATGTTTTGAGGCACGACGAATATAATAACATTGAAAACCTACAAATCCAAAGAGTGGATTCTGAATGGATTGCTGCAGTGAGTAATCCATTTTGAATCCACTCTTTGAGGTCCGACTTCAGTGAAATTAACTGGCAAAATGCTGTGAACTTATGAACATAAGAGATGGGGCAAGAGTAGGCCACTCGGTCCCTCAAGCCTGCTGCGCCATTCAATAAGATCGTGGCTGATCTGATTTTAACCTCATATTCCTCCTTACCCCTGATAACCTTTCACCCTCTTGCTTATCAAGAATCTATCTACCTCAGCCTTAAAGATATTCAAGGGCTCTGCCTCAACCAGCTTTTCAGGAGGAATTCCAAAGTCTCACCACCCTCTGAGAGAAAAATATTTTCCTCATCTCTGTCCTAAACGGGCGACTCCTTATTTTGAAACAGTGACCCCCTAGTTCTAGATTCTCCCACAAGAGGAAATATCCTCTCCACATCCACCCTGTAAAGTCCCCTCAGGATCTTATATGTTTCAATCAAGTCACCTCTTACTCTTGCAAACTCCAGCGGATACAAGCCTAGTCTGTCCAGCCTTTCCTCATAAGATTACCCGGCCATTCCAGATATTAATCTAGTGATCTTGTTATGGTGGGTGTAGCTAGTGTGACAATAGGGCAGATAATAGTCAGTCCACACACGCAATGTTTACCCTGCATCGAATCTGACTGTTGAGCACTAAAACTGGGTGCCTAAAATGTGCTTCAGCATTAATACCCACACATTATGCAGCTGACATTTATCTTCACTAATCTAATGCCGGCCAGTTAAGTCAAAGCATGTCTGCTAGTAGCCTGATTCGGTTCCCAGCATGTAAAGTTAATTGTCACTATGATCCCACTGAGGAGAATCAAACTAAAAGAATATGTCAGCACTTGTTGGTTTGAATGGTCATGCTGTGTTGGCAGAGTGATAAATTTTGAATCTTGCTGAAAAGAGAGACATGTTGCAGAAACTTTTCCTCTTGCACTCATCAGGACAAATGCAAGAATGCCAAATTTCAAATGATCACAACAAGTTATGCCACAGGAGAAAAGGGTGCTGATTGGTTGGCAAGTCGACTCTGATTGGTTGGCAAGTCGACACTGATTGGTTGGCAAGTCGACACTGATTGGTTGCCAAGTTAACTTTCATTGGATGAGGCGTTGCCTTGGAGGACACAATGGGGAAATTATAGGCTCCCCAAGCTCCTAGCAATTCAAAAAAAGACGCAACGCTTGAACATATTTTATTTTTTTGCGGGCGGAGAACAGGTCCTTGCTTAATATGCCAAAAAGACCAACTGCCCAGCATACAATTGGGCAATGTTGTCTATGAATTTCAGCGCTGGTACAATGCCAGGTATGTAGGCTGTACGAACCAATGATTGGTTGATTGAACCAAACAACATGTTCTTTTGACTGTATGTAACAGGCAGTGTACAGACCATATTTAACCAGCCCACACTTGCAAAAGCCAAAACAAAACACCCACTGTTGGATGTGATTCAGTGATTGTACAGCACTCACTGAACAATCCTGAGTGCTAATAGCTACACTCACAACCAATTTCAGATAATCAGCAGAGCTTGCAATGTGTCTCATTTACGCTTGCTAGAAGCAACACACATTCATATGCAGGGACCTGTTCCCTACAAACAAAAGGAATATGTTCAAGCCAAGCTCTTATTTTGAATGGCTAGGAGCCTGGGGAGTCTATATTTCCCTGCTGATTTCTCCATGGCAGCACCTCAGCCAATTAGAATCAACTTACTAACCAATCGGCACCCTTTTCTCCTGTAGTATATACTGTTGTAATTGTTTGAAATTTGGCATTCTTGAATTTGTCCTGATGAGTGCAAGACAAAAAGATTTGGCAACACGTCTCTCTTTTCAGCAATATTCAACTTCTGTCATACCAAGCGACTATTGCTAAGTTAAAAACAAAAAGCTAAAAGCTACTGCGGATGCTGGAAATCCAAAACAAAAACAGAATTACCTGGAAAAACTCAGCAGGTCTGGCAGCATCGGTGGAGAAGAAATCAGTATTGCTAAGTGTTGTCCAGGACTTGGGGAGAACTCCCCTGCAAAATAGTGTGGTGGGACCTTTTGCATCCACCCAAGAGGGCAGATGGGAGCCGTGTTCTAATATTTCACACTGAAAACAGCACTTCCAACAGTGCAACATTCCTTTGGGACAACGGGGCAAATTTCAGCCTGGAATTTCAGCTCAGGTTTCTGGAGTTGGATGTGAACTAACAACCTTCTGAGTGGAGATGCCAGAGCATTACCCGTCTTGAGTCCTGGTTTTTGGGGTTGTGGGTTAGCTAGCAAGGGGACAGGCTTTGAGTGTACATCCAGTCAGTCTGGCTGTGAACACAGATGGAATAACTGGCCACGCCATCCTTGCTCTCTCACCCAAGCATTTAACTTTCAGCCCGCACAATCAGCTTCTGGTGGCTCTTACCTTTTTGAGCTTTGTCTTAGTAGTGGTGAGTTCCCTTGTGTAGGTCAAGGGAACGTCTAGCTTCCAGTCTCCCTGCTCACAGGCAAAGAGGACCTCACCAACAAAAGTGTCTTTAAAATTGTGGAACTCCTTGACGTAGGTGGCAAAGCGAAGTGTGAAGCACCTTATCTCCTCTAAGGTGTATCCCGAGAATTGGAAGCTCTCTCTGAACTCCGGGTTCAGGCTCTTCCTGCGGACGGTGGTCTGCTGTGGCTCGGTGAACTTGGGGAGCAGGTAGACCCTCACGTATGAGTCGCAGCTGGCGCCAAATTTCTTGGGCAGGTTGGAGACGCTCAGGACGGCTACCGTTAAGGTGACCTCATAGGCCGAGTAGAACAGCATGAAGTGCAGCACTGGTCTCTGCTTTGACTTGGCACCCATGAGGTCGTCAGCCATGGTCTGGGACAGGGCCAGCCCAGGGCCTAAGGATTTGGAGGCCGGACTTTGATAGGCATCTTGTTCGGTGTAGACTGAGCAGTTGCCCGAGACGGTACAGCGCCGCTCCAGGATTCTCCTGGTTTTGCTGGCCAGGCTGGCTTTCTGGACAGTGGGAATGAACGGCAGGGATGCTCTGCCGTGGGGACCAAGCTTGTAGTGGGAGTCAGGTTCGAAGTCTGGCAGAGTGCGCACGTCACAGGCTGGGTAGTCCAAGACCAAGCCGTGCACCTCCTCGTACTGCTGCTTGATGGGCGTGCTGGTGTTCCCTGGCAGGGACGAACTGGGGTCCATAATGATGCGCTCTGATGCCTGGTCTTTGATGCTGGCATAACTCCGCTGTTTTACTTTCCGCCAACAGATGGCGCAGCCAACAATCAGGCAGAAGCAGAGAAAGGCAAGGCCAGCTCCAAGGAGGACCTGCAGATGCACTGAACCAAAACATAGATGTTAATGCACCACATCCATCACAATAAGCCTTCTCTCCCTCTACCACAATATACATTCACTCCCTACACCATCTTCAACATCCACCCCACCCACCACCTTTAACATTCACTCCCTCCACCACTGATGCTCAGTAGCAGCAGTGTGTGTACCAGCTACAAGATGCACTGCAGAAACTCACCAAGGCTCCTTCAACAGCACCTTCCAAACACGCAAACCCTACCACCTAGAAGGACAAGGGCAGCAGATAGATGGGAACACCACCACCTGGAAGTTCTCTCCATGCCACTCACCATCCTGACTTGGAAATATATCGCCGTTCCTTCACTGTCGCTGGGTCAAAATCCTGGAATTCCCTCCCTAATAGCACTGTGGGTGTACCTACACCACATGGACCACAGCAGTTCAAGAAGGCAGCTCACCACCACCTTCTCAAGGGCAACTAGGGATGGGCAATAAATGCCGGCCCAGCCAGCGAAGTCCACATTCCATGAACGAATATTAAACAAAATATAGCACCTTTCAGGACCCCTCATCTTAGCCATTTGGGAATGTCAACTGATATTTGTAGGTTGTTAAAAATGACTCCGTTTCAGATATTTAAAAGCAATCTTTCTTCAAAGGAGAATCAGTTCACAAATACTGAAAAAAAGCTACTCACTACTTTTAGCTCACAATTATATTAGCACCTTTAATGTAAAACATCCCAAGGGGCTTCACAGCAGCATTACCAAACAAAATTTGACACCGAGCCATTATTAGGACCTGGGACCAAAAGCTTGGTCAAAGGAGTAGATTTTAAGGAATATCTTAAAGGAGGAGCGGGAGTTAGAGAAAGATGGAGAAGTTTAGGGAGGGAATTCCAGAGCCTAGGGCCCAGGCAGATGCACGCACAGTCACCTTTGGTGCATTAATGAAAATCAGGACAGTGCAGAAGGTCAGTTTGGAGCAGTGCAGATTCCTTGGAGAGCTGTAGGCCTGAAGGGGATTAGGGATATCGGCACTTGTCTAATTCCGGCCTCTCGAGCACCCCCGATTTTAATCACTCCATCAATGGTATCTTCAGCTGCCTGGGCCCTCAGATCTGGAATTCCCTCCCTAAACCCCTAACTTTCTTTCATTCTTTTAGACACTCCTTAAAGCCTATGCCTCCTTGACCAAGCTTTTCGCCATCTGTAGTCATATTGCCTTAAGTGACTCGGTGTCTAATTTTGCTTCAGAATGCTCCTGGGGAAGTGCCAGGCAGCAATTAATACATTGAAGATGCTATATAAATGCAAGTTGTTGTAGCTTGCTACTCAGTTCTAAATATTCATGCATTAACAATGAAAATGAATTATCAAAGCTGTTGCTTTCACTCATGACCATTTACCATCCCTTTTTTTATTAAGCAGACTGATTGATCTGAATGTTATCATGCAAGGCCCTATCAGGGTTTTAATGAAGCCTGATTTCCATTGACGCCGTTTGAGTTGAATGAGTGATCTATCTTGGGTGCAACATCTTGAGACAAATCCAGAAAATTCTACAAGTAGCACTATTCTCTAACTGGCCACTGTAATTCTGCACAAGAAGTCCCAACGCTGTGAAATTGTCGATTGCTTAGTCGTTATGTCTTGCAGTATTCAGTCTGTAACCAGAGAAACTTGAAAATGCTTTCACTTGACGGTGCAACCCCGGAGCCTAAGCCTACAATACCGGCTGAGAAAAGCCTGGGACCAGGATTTCCCGACCCCTCCGGCCCTGCTGGGGTCTTTTAGCTGGCTCGCTGCGGAAGAACCTGCCGCACCAGCACCAGGAAATCCCCGCCTCTACGTTTGCGCTTTAAGGGCTAAGAGCACTTAATCGTCTTAATCCCGTTGAATATCAGAATCTAATTACTTTGAAACAAAACTGTGGGCTTCATTAGGATTAGAAGATGCCTTTTTAAAATCTTCACTTGAACATGCAATTGAAGAATCTGTGCTTTCTCTTAAAATGGGGAAACGGTGGCGTAATCACTGGACTGGTAAATCCAGAAACCCAAGTTAATTCTCCTTGGACATGGGTTCAAATCCCAACCTGGCAACTGGTGGAATTTAAATTCAATTAACTCAATCCAGTGAAGCCCAACGCAAACTGGAGGAACAGCACCTCATCTTCCAACTAGGCACTTTACAGCCTTCCGGACTGAATATTGAGTTCAACAACTTTAGATCATGAACTCTCTCCTCCATCCCCACCCCCTTTCTGATTTTCCCCCTTCTTTTCCAATAACTTATAATTTTCAAAAAATATATTTTTCTTTTCCCACCTATCTTTAAATTTATTTCGATCTATTGTTTTATCTCCCCCTTTTAGCCCATTTCGATCCCTTCCCCCCACCCCCACTAGGGCCACCAGCCACTTGCTTGTCCTGTTTGCTACCCTTAATGTCCCCATTAGCCCATTCCTTAGCTAATATCACCGCCGTCAACACCCCTTTGTCCTTTTGTCTATGACATCTTTGGCAATCTCTTCTTTGCCTCCACCTATCACTGGCCCTGTATCCAGCTCTACCTGTCCCACCCCCCCTCAACCAGCTTATATTTCACCTCATTTCTATATTTCCTTAGTTCTGATGAAGAGTCATACGGACTCGAAACGTCAACTGTGTTCCCCTCCGCAGATGCTGTCAGACCTGCTGAGTTTTTCCAGCTATTTTTGTTTTTGTTTTAGATTTCCAGCATCTGCAGTATTTTGCTTTTAACTAAATCTGGAATGGAAAGCTAGTCTCATTAACGGTGACCATGGAACTATCATTAATTGTCATAAAAACTCATCTGGCTCACTAATGTCCTTTAGGGAAGGAAAGCCGCTGTCCTTACCTGGTCTGGCCTACATGTGACACCAGGCTCACACAGCAATGTGGCTGACTCTTAATTGCCCTCTGTAATGGCCTAGTAAGCCACTCAGTTCAAGGGCAATTAGGGATGGGCAACAAATGCTAGCCTTGCCAGTGACGCCCACATCCCATGAAAGAATTAAAAAAAGCAGATTATGTTTCTGTAGACTCTAGCTCAATGTAACCAGATCCCTGACTGGTAAGGTCGGAGCATCTCAAACAAAAGGATTTCTAAAATTTCTATTGTTACTGATGAGGCCAACTTATGTAAGTTTTTTTTTACATCTCAATAATCAGTTCAAGGTTCCTCAAAACTGAAAGTACTTTGAATGCTGTCTCAATGCTTTTATAGACGTTTGAAGCAGGATCAAGTTACAGACATTAAAAGGTGAGTTTGATGTGCCTCTATTGGAGGATCACCTGATAGTATTGTGCGTATTTGCATGGAAGCTGGTGGAACTACATAATGAGCTATTAATTTATAGAATATCCTCTCAACCAGTGACGTTATTGGCTGCCTCAGTTAAGCATGTACAGAGTTAATGTAGGACTGAGTACAGTACTGCCCACACAGTGATGTAAGAAGGCACATGACCTAGACCTAGGGTCAGTGTGGTGTGGAGCAGAGATATCAAAATACCTAGACATGGAGATAGCTCCTTGCCTGTACTCTTTACTGTATATGTGTATATTGTTACAAGTAGTGAATAGAGATTTGCCATTAACCTGCTGAAGACTACGAAGACTTCTTTAAGAGACACAGTTGTGTAACCAACACCCTCCCAACATATTCAAAAGGGAAATGGATGGATTGCTACTTCAATGGGGTGTTATGGAGTGAGTGCAAGGCAGTGAGCAAGAAGAAAAAGTTTTTAGATGGTCCTGAGCATGACTACATTCAAGAAATACTTAATTGGCTGTAAAGTGCTTTGGGAAATCCTGAGGTTATGAAAGGTGCCATATAATTGCAAGTACTATCTTTGAACAGGGCTGAAACGACAGGCTGGCTAGGTAGACATGCCTGGGTCCCATATGTTCACATATATTGTATAGTTTTATTTCTTACTTTACGATATGTTTTGCTTTGCGTCCAAAGTTTAGAATTATAAAACTATAGAATTTTATAGGTCTGTGGAGGCCATTCAGCCCACCGTACTTCCCCAGTAGTCTTGTACCTTTTTCCATTTTCAATTTTTCCATCTTGATAATGCCTCTGTAAGACTTTTGTTTCTCAGTTGAGGGTGTTAATTTAAACACCACAACACTCAAGAAGCTTGACACAGTCCAGGACAAAGCAGCCCGCTTGATAGGCATCACATCCACAAACATTCACTCCCTCCACCACCCACACACAGTAGCAGCAGTGTGTGTACCATCTACAAGATGCACTGCATAAACTCACCAAGGCTCCTTCGACAGCACCTTCCAAACCCATGACCACTACCATCTAAGAGGGCAAGGGCAGCAGATAGATGGGAACACCACCACCTGGAAGTTCCCCTCCAAGCCACTCACCATCCTGACTTGGAAATATATCACCGTTCCTTCACTGTCGCTGGGTCAAAATACTGGAACTCCCTCCCTAACAGCACTGTGGGTGTACCTACACCACATGGACTGCAGCGGCTCAAGAAGGCGGCCCACCATCATCTTCTCAAAGGCATCTAGGGATGGGCAATAAATGCTGGAGAAGCCCACACCCCTTGAATGAATAAAATTAATACAACTTGTTGCTGTTGTGTTACAAATATTTACCCACTTCTCTAATAAAAGCTATTATGGATTCTTCTCCCATCACTGTTTCCATGGGTGCTATGAAAAGTAACGGCGATTTGGCCATTTCTGAAACCCTCCCTTGATTGCGGGAGGGTTTGCGATATAGCTTACACTGCTCATGTCCTGCTTGTAGCTACTCCTACCTGGAGATCCGATGTCATGGTGTGTCACACTCGCCTGTATTGTGCCATCCTCGTACATCCACTGTACCTCGTTTGCAACCCCTCTTGTGACGCCAGTCATTCAACTACACCTCGGTCGACCCCTCTTTCTGCTGCCCTCCACTTTGCCCTCTAGATGGGAACTCTGTAGCTCTTCAGTTTTGATCAAATGGCTGAAATACTAACATCTGCCTTTCTGGATGTCACTTCTCTAGGAGTTATTTTTTGCTTTCTCAATTTCAAGCGCCCCTTCATTTTGCCTTATGGTCGGCATGTGGAATTTTATAAACAAACATCTTTGTGTCCACATTTCAAAGGAATCAGTTTCCTCCGACAGATCTTTACTTACTGTTCACCCAGAAGAAGGAATTGAGATAGCCAGAAGTAATTTTGTGACGATGAAGGGCGTGTTTACAGCAACAAAACTCCTGTTTTGTAACAAGGAAAAAAACTCACAAGATGCTACATTTTCACTTACATGCCACTTTCCTGTCTGCTGCAGAAATTTGCACCTAAAGATAGTTTACTGCAATTTGACAGCAATGGTATATCTTAGACGGATTAACTGGGCTAGGAAGTCTGTAATTTAGATATATTAAAGATCCAACATACACACAATCCAATTTCGATCTCCACAATTTAAACAGAGACATCATCAAATGCGTATTCCCGACAGTCTACAGCTCCTCAACTTTTCAAGAAAGTTCTAAATAATGGAGGTTTGAACTTTGAAAGCAGGAAAACAGACACATGAACAGATCAATCTTCGCTCATTAAAGCAGCTTTCACCTTATGCTGGCATTTCCAGTTCACCTGTTAAATATCACATATGTAACAATGGGTCCTTCCTCACACCTAGATCCATTAACTGGAGCAAAAGCTCATTAAGCCCAACAAAGATTTTCCCTTTCTGATGGGTCAGGCCCCTCGAACCAACTTTTCACCATACCCCTCAATCTGCTTTATCCCCCGAAACATGTCGAAGTGAACTTCAACCGTATGAGGATGTCTGCAAGGCCTACACTGCTAGTGTGCAGCCTTCCTCGTAAGGGGATGGGGTTGCAGAATCAACACAACAGTGCTGGGGCCCTACCTTCAACCTGTTTGTCATCTTCTAACCTGAGTAAATTCCAACTCTGTTGAACCAACTTCCACTCACCCACTACGTCCTCTCTGGACCTCAATGTAAAATTCCCATCTCATCCATTCAATTCCCTCGTGATCTCACCCCTCCCTATTTCTGTAACCTCCTCCAGATCTACAAACCCCACCCCACTTCAAGATTTCTTTGGCTCTAGCATTTATCCTACTGTTGGTGGCCATGTCTTTAGCTGCCTAGGCCCCACACTAATGGATTTTCCCCTAAACATCTCCACAGCCTTTAAGGTTGTCCTTAAATCACCCTCTTTCCCTATAACTTTTGACCAAGCCTTATCTCCTTCTTTGTACTTGGCACACATTTTTTTGGATTATGTTCCTGTGAGGCGCATCGAGGCATCTTTCTGTGTTAAAGACTTTTAAGTTGCTACAAAAATATTTTTCTTGCATTCACTAACCTAAAAATAAGGAAGACTTACATTTTCATAGCATTTTTCCTGACCACTGGATGCTCCACAGAGCTGTGCAGCCAATGAGGCACTTTCGATGTGCAGAAACTGTTGCAATTTAGAAAATGTGGCAGCCCATTTGGGCACAGCAGGATCCCAGTAAGAGATAATAACCTGATAGTTTTTGCGAAGTCGATCGAGGGTTAAATGTAGGCCAGGACACTGGGGAGAACTCCCTCACTCTTCTTTGAAATAGTGCCATAGGACCTTTTACATCCACACGAGCCTTGGTTTAATGTCTCATCTGAAAGGCAACAATTCTGCCAGTGCAGCACTCGCTCAGTCCTGCACTGGAGTATCAGTCTTGATTTTTGCACTCAAACCCTGGAATGGGACTTCAACATGGGACCTTGTGACTAAAATAGAAAATAAACTCACACCTTCGGCTTTACTAAACTAACAAAAGCACGGTTTTTAACCTGTGTGACCACCCGGAGCCCAGTCTCCTTACCTGCAGCATCAAGGTGTGCAGTGGTTTCCATCCAGCTCAGCTTTAAGTAGCACAGGTGAGCAAGTACATGTTACAGGACGGTGAGATGGAAGGAAACCTTGGCTGAGGGCAAGTCAGCTGTGTAAAAGCTCACAGAGTGATCTGCCTGTCGATACGTCAGCATTCTCTGTGAAAACCTTCAGCTGTTGCTCCAGCACATCGTTTCAGCCAATGGAAACTCGCTCCACTGACTCTCAGAGCAAAGAGACAAAAGGAATAATGCTTAAAAATAACGATGGTTAGAAGTAACCTGTCCAGCCTACCCCCCTACCTGTCTATCACCAAAATGACTAATGAATGTGAGTGGTTTCTTTGGTTTGAAAGAGAGAGGAAAGCTTGCTAGAGTTTCTCAAACGGCTCTGACCTTCTTTTGACACATGTATGACTATAAATATGACTATCATTCTATTATGTAATTGTGTCCATAAAAGTGTGTTAATATTTACCGATCAAATCTAGGGCAAACTAATTTCAAATGCTTAAACTTATTAGCTCCCTCAATGCCTCAGTGTGTCAGGGTTCTGGCCTGGCACATCCTCCAGTTTAAAATTCTCCTCCTTGTTTTCGGAGCCCCTCACTCCTCCCGATCTTCAGCCTGACAACCCTTTGGGATACCTGTGCCCCTTCAATTCTGGACTCCTGCGCAGGCCCCATTTTTAATTGCTCTCCTGTTGACAGGCTGGGGCTTTAACTGCTGGGGGCTCCGAGCTCTGGAATTCCCTTCCTAAACCTTTTGGCGAGTAACCCAGGACTGGCACTTTATTGTGGCCCAGGTTTTTTGGATCAGAACAGGAAAACCCCATTCCCGACCCTGATCAGAGAATGGGCGGAATCTTCCCAGATTTGCACCAAGTGCGGCAGCGGGCGGGGAAGGAGAATGTTTTACCCGCCCGCCGCAATGGTGGTTTCTCACGCCGTATCGTCCCGATCCCGCCTCGTTAGTCAGGCATTCCCGGGAAACGCGCCGTTTCGATGGCGGGCGGGTTCCCACGCAGTCACCCCTGCCGCTTCCTCACGCTGGGCACCATATTTAAAGTGCAGGCGCGCGCACGCCTCTCAGTGCTTCTGGCCCAGGACTGATGCACAGGAGACATGGCCCCGAAAGGCAAGAAGACTACAGCAACCCCCCCGATTCAGTGACCTGTCCCTGGAACACCTTTTGGACGCCATGGAGGCCCACTGTGATGTCCTCTACCCCCAGCTCTGGCTACAGGAGGTCCAGCATTCCCAGCACTCCAGCTTCGTAGGTGATGGCAGGGGTGATCAGTGCCAATGCTGTACTGAAGAGGTTGGCCATCCAATGCAGATGGAGGATGAATGATCTCATCCGTGCAGCCAGGGTAAGGCAACCATCTCATCGCTCTACACTCACACACTCACAAGCCCATCACACATTCACTAGCATCTCACTTACTGCCAGCTCAAGGAACATCACCACCCATTCTCCCACACACACCCTCACATCTCCATCTGGCCTCATCTCCCCTGGAGACTGCCTCCTCAGCCCTCACCATCTTGAGGCCACTTGCACAGATCAACATGTGCCCCACACACACCCTGATGCCCCCTTACCCAGTACAGCCCTCGCCATGCAGCCTCTGCCCTTGTCTGAGGCCACATTCCCCCCTTTTCCGCTTGCAAGCCCTCATCCTGCAGCTGTTGAAAAGTCACTCCCGCCTTACGGCTGGCCTGGTAGGTAGAGACCTGCCGGTGAGCCCCCT
This sequence comes from Cetorhinus maximus, assembly GCF_964194155.1. Taxonomy (NCBI): domain Eukaryota; kingdom Metazoa; phylum Chordata; class Chondrichthyes; order Lamniformes; family Cetorhinidae; genus Cetorhinus; species Cetorhinus maximus. Next base: position 2,936,020 of record NC_135908.1, read on the forward strand.
AAAAGTGATGTGGTGCTGCCTGTGAAGCCTGGTGCTGATGACTGCGAGTGCTGCCCAGAGAAAGGTAGGGAAACAAACCTCGAAGTCCTGAGTGACGTGCCGCTCGCTATCCAGTTGTGAAACGCGCCGGTGTGAAATCACACTGACAAGCTCAGATGATCCAGCGTGAGGGGGTGATTCTGGTCAGCGGGGCCTATGCTGATACGCAGATGTATTACAATGAAGTTCTTGAAGTCCGATGGTGGGAAACGTGACCCGCCATTGACGGGCAGAGCGGGCGCTTGTAAACTGGATTCACGACGTCATGAAACCGATGTTTGGCCCTCTCGCCGTATTGTCCGCTCCCGCCTCCGAACACTCGAAACGCCAACTTGGCACGGAAAATTCTGCCCAATGTTCCTGAGTGATCTTCTGGTGGAGGACTCTGCAGAACTCAGTCGGAGCAGAAACCCTCATAAGGAGCAGCACAGAGAACCCACGTGGAAGCCACACCCCTTCTTGACAGCTCGAGCTGCCATATTCCCAGTCAGCAGAACTTGACTGTCCCAAAGCTGCTTTGAAAGCAGCTACAGAGAGAAGGTAAGTATGAAACCTAAGTGGGTAAGGGGGTAGGGTGGGTAAGGAAAGGGAGGAAGATAGGTAAGGGGGTAGAGTGAGTAGGGTACGTGGGTAAGGAGCTAGGGTGGGTAGGGTGGCAGGGTGATAGGTGGCTGAGGTGGTAGGTGGGTGAGTGGGTAGGTGGGTCAGGGGTAGTGGATTGGGGCGGGGGCTAGTCTGGTTAGGTCGGGGGTGGGGAGTCGGGGGGGAATCAGGGGTGTAGTCGTGGGTGTCATAGGGGGGTCAGGGGGTAGTCAGGGTAGGATCAGCGTGAGTTATTGGGGGGACAGGGGATCAGTTGTACAGTTGTCCAGGTGTTAGACTAGGCTTTTCTGTCTATTATTTCTTGGGTAACTATCTGGGTTAGTAAGTCGGAACTGTCTGAAGTCTCTGACTCGAACTCAGATTTGGTGACTTTTTCAGAGGGTCCTGGGGAGCAGGGGGATTGCCTATTGGAAGTTCAAACTGCCGAGGCAATTCTCACAGAGTCTTTGCGTTGGGGCATCTTCAGGGGTACATCTGGTATCTGACTACTGGAGGCCGGAAGATCTAGGCCATTGTATCTGAATCTTTTCTCATGGGCCTGTTTTATGGTTTAATGTGAAGCGCTTTGTCTTGTCTCTGAGTCAGTATCCCGTGGGTTCAAGTTTCACTCCAGAGACCTGAGCACAAATATCTAGGCTGACACACCCAGTAAAGAGCTGAGGGAGATCTGCGCTGTCTTTCGGATGAGATGTTAAAAAGAGGCCCCTATCTGCCCTCTCGGGTGGGGTTTGTGGGGGGGGGGGTGGGGGGTGTAAAAGTTCCCACAGCTGTTTTTCAAAGAAAAGTGGGGGATTTTTTTCCCCATTGCGCAGGGCCAGTAATAATACTTCAACCAACATCAATTAAATGAACATATCCCAGTCAATGTCACATTGTTGTTTGTGTCGTCAGTGTGAAAATTGACTGTCATGTCTTCCGACTTTACTTCAAAAAAGTTCTGGAGATGTCCTGAGGTCACGAGCGACACTGTAGAATTGTAAGTTCTCTTCTTTTTCCACCTATTTTTCTCTCCTCCCTTAGGATGGAGATAACTACCAAACCTACCTTTTTGACCAAGTTTTTGGTGCTGTCTTAATATCTCGTTCTGTGGCCGCAGGGTCAAATTTAGTTTGATTATGTTCCTGTGAGTTTCTCTGCAGTGTTTTAGTATAATAAAGGGGCTATATAAATGCAAGTTGTTGTTTTGTAGTATTCTTAGTTGGCTTCTAGATCTGAAATTTGTAAATAAATGTAACTTTCAGCTGAATGTGATTGCTGAGCTTTGTCGTAAAACCCAAGGCATGACCATCACTGAGTCCCCCACTATCAACATCCTGGGGGGGTGAGGGGGGGTCATTGACCAGAAACGGAACTGGGCTAGCCAATATAAATACAAGAGCAGCTCAGAGGCTGGGAATTCTGCAGCAAGTAACTCACCTCCTGACTCCCCAAAGCCTGTCCACCATCTACAAGGCACAAGTCAGGAGTGTGATGGAATACTCTCCACTTCCCTGGATGAGTGCAGCTCCCACAACACTCAAGAAGCTTGACGCCATCCGGGACAAAGCAGCCCGCTTGGTTGGCACTCCATCCACAAACATTCACTCCCTCCACCACCAACGCACAGTAGCAGCAGTGTGTACCATCTACAAGATGCACTGCAGGAATTTACCAAGGCTCCTTAGACAGCACCTTCCAAACCCACAACCTCTACCACCTAGAAGGACAAGGGCAGCAGACACATAGGAACACCACCATCTGCAAGTTCCCCTCCAAGACACGCACCATCCTGATTTGGAACTTTATCATCGTTCCTTCACTGTCGCTGGGTCAAAATCCTAGCAGCAGTGTGTACCATCTAAAAGATGCACTGCAGCAACTTGTCAAGGCACCTTCGGTAGCAGCTTCCAACCTGCGACCTCTATTGCCTAAGACTAGGGTGGCAGGCACATGGGAACACCCCTACCTACAAGTTCCCCTCCAAGTCACACACCATCCTGACTTGGAAATATATCGCCGTTCCTTCACTGTGGCTGGGTCAAAATCCTGGAACTCCCTCCCTAACAGCACAGTGGGTGTACCTACACCACATGGACTGCAGCGGTTCAAGAAGGCAGCTCACCACCACCTTCTCAAGGGCAACTAGGGATGGGCAACAAATGCTGGCCCAGCCAGCGAGGCCCACACCCTGTGAAAGAATTTTTAAAAATCTAGTTAATATTAAGAGGGACTTCCATCATCCAAAGTTTAAAGCTGGAAAGTAAACATATCTTAATTCTACTATGAAAGCTAAATTCTGCAGATGCTGGAAATCTGAAATAAAAGCAAAAAATGTTGGAAAAACTCAGCAGCATTTGCGGAGAGAGGAACAGAGTTAACATTCGAGTCCGTATGACTCTAAAGAAGAGTCATATGGACTTGAAACGTTAACTCTGTTTCTCTCTCCACAGATGCTGCCAGACCTGCTGAGTTTTTCCAGCATTTTTTGTTCTTAATTCTAGTAATCCACTTAACAAATAAGATGCACTCAAGGATAAGTAGTACCTTCATGGTGAGCCACAAAACATCAATATTTCACCTTCAGGACACTTAAATTGTGCTTATCACGGAACTATACAGCTCAGAAGGAGGCCATTTGGTCCATTGTGCCTGTCCTATCTCTTTGAAAGAGCGATCCAATCAGTCCCATCACTTATGCTTTCCCCACTGCCCTTAAATTTGTAGCCTAGTACTACCACCACCGCCTAGTACTACCACCACCACCTAGTACTACCACCACCACCTAGTGCTACCACCACCACCTAGTACTACCAATGAACCACTGCTGACATTGCAGGAATTCACTGTGGGCCCATAGACATTCAGTATAAAGTTTAAATCTTGTCTTATTCATTTACATAAGTCTCAAATTGCTGATACTAACAGATCATATGTTTTGCATTTGCATTTTATTCAACATTAAGACAGTGCAAAAAACAAACCTTTATCCACCTCCTGACCCTCAAAATTCAACCAACAAATTCTCTTCATCTCTCTCTGGTTCTTTTACCAATTATTTTAAATTTGCAACCTCTGGCTCCTAACCCTCCTGCCAGTGGAACAATTTCTTCTGATTTACTCTGCCAAGACCCTCAGAATTTTGAACACCTCCATTAACATTCCCCTCAGCCTACTCAACTCTTAAGTGGAACAATCCCAACTTTTCTAGCCTCTCCACATAACTGAAGTCTCCCAATCCCTGCTACCATTCTAGCAAATGGTCCTCTGCACCTTCTGTAGGGTGGATATAGCTCAGACCTTTCACACTAAGGCTCAATGATAAATACCAAGTACATAAGCCAAAGGAGTCTGCATTGGGAAAATGTAGGCTGGAAATAGTGAAGGATTGCAGATGGAACAGCACTGCCCTGTTTCATAAAGCTGTAGCATAATGGGAGAATCTGAGATTTGTGGGAGATGTAGTCTAAGGGATTATTTCTAACCATGTGATACATTAAGGAAACATAGTATACATCATACAGAAGGTGATGCAATGTCTGAGACCATACTCGCTACGGACAAGTGGCTGAACAGAAACCACATCCACGGTCCTACCTCGTCGGAATATATAATGGTAAGATGAAACTGAACAGATGTGCACTAGTTTCCACACAGAAGAAACCTCCTACACAGCTGAAGCACCCATCAACACCAACGAACAGGCCAAGAACGCTGCGTCCATCGAGAGATCCAGATGACAGCCTGATTGCTGAACTGGAGTCATCTGTCAGTTCTCCTTCTGCCCAGCAGAGCCTGAGGGACCCCACGCAGGACTCAAATCCCCCAAGCCCCTCCAAAGGAGCAGGTGACCCATTTGGGTAGACTAGTGAAATCGCCATAGCAGTTGTCCCTATAAAACAGAAATGGAAGTCAGAGACTTGAGGTGGCAGGGGCAGGGGGGAGATGTAGTATAAAGAGATAAATCAAAGACTTGGGGGGGATAAGTAGTATATGAGGTTAATTCTAACTATGCAAATGAGACACATTATACATCATCACTGCAAGTGATGCAATACCTCATGATCTTGCAGAACCTCATGGCAAGATGAAGATACAGTGAGTTGTTTCTTTGTAAAGTTAGTGCTTTCCTTACCTCAGCAGACTCTGTAAATATGCTGCATTAGCACCACAAGAACAAGAATGTTACAAAAGCCTCTCCTTCTGTAGGTCATGTTTAGGCTGCGCTATTGTTTAGTTTATTTGCCAGCACCTCATAAGCCTGCAACCTCCATGCCAGGGAGGAGGGGGGCATCAGGTGTATGAGAATACCAGAAATTCCAGGTTCTGTCACTCACCACCTCGGTTTGGACATGTGTCACCATTCATTCATCATCTAGTGTACTTTTGGATTAGGTCTGTTTCTTCGCAAATCAATAGTTGCCTTAAACTCAATTAGTGTTTCCATTAAATAATCTTAAGAAGCCTTGTTACATTGCAACATTGACCTTACTCCAAAAAAACTACATTGGCTGTAAAGTGCTTTAGGACATCTGTGGTCATGAAAAGCATTGTATAAATGCAGGTCTTTATTAGCTTGATAAACATTAATCTATAGTAGCAGTCATCTTTACATGGGCTTAAGACACTTGATCATCAATTGATAAATGATCCTATCCTTACTTCCGCACAATTGTTCCCACTGATTAGCGTCGGCTTTGCTAACATCAGGGAAAAAAAGTTAAGTGTGTCTTTCTGAAGTTCTGGACCTTTATAAAGACAAATACATATTGGTCCTCATCTAACAGTTTCAAGATAGACATTTCACTTGAAGAAACCTATACAGCGAACAATAATTGTGCGTGATTAAAAAACAGGAAATGCTGGAAAACCTCAGCAGGTCTGGCAGCATCTGTGGAGAGAGAAACAGAGTTAACGTTTCAAGTCCTTATGACTCTTCTTCAGAGCTAAAGGAAGGTAGAAATGTGATGGAATTTATACTGTTTAAGGTGGGGATGGAGCAGGTGAAGCTGGATAGAAGGTCAATGATAGGTGGGGGCTAAGGAGAGATTGATAAAAATGTCATGGACAGAAGGCAAATGGCGTGTTAATGGCAGGGGTGAAGACTGAAGAAGTTGCAGATAATGGCATAAAGGTAAGAAAGCAGAATGTGGTAACAGCAAAACAAGGGCCAGCAGTCTGTGAAAGAACAACGCAGAACAAGTGATGGATGGACCTTTTGGGGAAGGTGGGGGAGGGGGTGGTAGTTGGGGAAAAAGGATAGAAAAAGGGATTTAAAAAAGGGATGAAACAGTGAATAAATGAATTAAAATAAAAATAAGTGAATAAAAAATAAAAATAAATTGAAAAAAGGGATTAAAAAAGGAGTGAAGATAGAGAAGAGAGTTCATGATCTGAAGTTGTTGAACTCAATGTTAATTCCGGAAGGCTGTAAAGTGCCTAGTCGGAAGATGAGGTGCTGTTCCTCCAGTTTGCATTGAGCTTCACTGGAACATTGTAGCAAGCCAAGGACGGACATGTGGGCATGAGAACAGGGTGGAGTGTTGAAATGGCAAGCGACAGGGAGGTCTGGGTCATGCTTCTCCTTTCCCTAGTCAAATATGGCCAGTGAAAACAATTCTTATCAAGACAACAGCGTGAATGGGGTAGGCACCACTCATGTCAACACTCGGTATGGATGTCCATGAACTGCAGGTGGAACCAAAACTCCAACAACGACCTAGTCACTGTTGCTACGATCGGAAAATTTGGAAGACCATGGTTGCCCATGCATGCCACCCAGCATGTCACTGAGGTGACGGCGGGCCATTTACATGCAAGTTTCCATTAAAGTAAGTCTGAGGCTAGATCTATTAATAATAAACATGGTGTTCTGGAGGACATTGAGTACACTTCCATTTACTTTTACAGGCTATCTACAAGTTTCAAATTAATAATAAACATGGTGTTCTGGAGGACATTGAGTACACTTCCATTTACTTTTATAAGTTTCAATCCATTCAGGTTTTTCTTAAAAATTGAGAATGTAAACTAGTCTTCTCTTTGCATCAGGTTTTAATGCAGATTGGATTGGAGCAGCGGTGACTGTATCAGCAAGTTATCATCGCATGTTCTGATTCTATCCATGTTTGATTTACTTAACAATCCTTTTTTTTTGTTGTTAAGTTTATTGTTGCCCAATGCCTCAGAGGGGGTAGATCTTGGTGCTTCACTAAAACCATGACCAGGAACCAAGCTCAGGGTTTGCCACTGCGAGTCCAATGCTCAAAGGTTGTACCCTCTATGCTACCTTACGCCCATTAGAAAGAAAAAAAAGACTTGCAGTAATACAAGACTTTTGCAAAACCTCAAGGGTATCTCAAAGCATTTTACAATCAATGAAGTACTTTTGAAGTGTAATGTAAGGAAAACACACAGCGAGGCCCCACAAGCAAAAATGTGATAATTGTTGTATTACCACCGCTGATTACTGTTATATTATGGTGCCAGCTGTGGTGTTTCTCACTGATCAGATCTTGAGACGTGTATGTTTAAACACAAACCATTTATTGTTTTTCTTTAACTATTTATAGGTCCTAGGTTACTGTCATGCATGGTGCTGCTGCTGCTATGCAGGTAGGCTGCTTCTAGAGTGTTCCCTCTAGACTGTTCTCTCAGTCTATTACCATGTGACTCTATACATCATACTTTGGGCGGGGCCATTCTCCAGTCAGAGCTTAACCATTGCTCTGCCGAGCACCTTTACATTACAATGGCATGTAGGCACATACGACATCATACAACAATATTGATCAGGCAATCTGTGTCAGTGATGATCATTGAGGGATAAATATTGCCCCAGGGCACTGGTGTAACTCTCCTGCTCTTCAAAATAGTGCAGTGGGACGTGAAAGAGAAGGTATGGTTTAATGTCTCATCTAAAAGATGGCTCATCTGACAACGAAGGACTCTCTCGGCATTGCGCTGGGGTCTCTGCCTAGACCTTATGCTCAAATTGCAGAGAATAGGGTTTGAACACATACTATGCTAACTCAGAAACAAAGGTGTGAACCATTGACCCGCACATGACACCTTGTGAGCATCAGTCAGAGGTGTTAACATGAGGAGAGGCCCGATAGCTGATATCAATATCTCACCGGGATCATTTCCTTGACTCAAATCTGTAGTCACAATGTCATATTCAGATGATGAATGCATCTCGTATACTCATCTATTCCTCATCACTGTACTTTATAGTCACAATAGAATTTAATTGGTGACACTTGGCTCTTACACACTTTTAAAATAGACTCATAAGCAGATGGGCAATGAGAAATTCATCCATCTCACCCCGGCCTGTCACATGGCAATGGCCATTTAATTGTTTGACAGTTGTTTGTTTACTAAAGCTGACAATTAAACATACCTTCAGCCCACAACTGGCAGAAAGAAACTGAAAACAGTTTGACCTTTACAGATACTATGGTGACATAATCCCTTTCTGTTCGCCAAGATAAGGTAGGTATTGAAACTATTAGCAACAAGGCCAGCAGAGTCCGATGCTCATCAGCCATTCCCTTGACAGAGTTAAAGATTGAGACAGGTGGAGTGTCGTCAATGCTCATAATTTGTTAGTTTTATCCATTTATCATTGGAGCGTTGGTTACATGAGGACGGTAACTCGTACCAGAGCAATGTTAACTTTTGAAACACAATAAAATTCTATAAGTGTTTGGAAAGCACAACTGTACCATCTTTAAATTCATAATATCAAAGAAAACAACAACTTATATTTATTTGGTGCCTTTTATGTAATGGAACATCCAAGGTGCTTCACAAGAGAATATAAGACAAAGTACGACACCGAGCAACACGGGGAGATATTCGGTCAGATGGCCAAAAGCTTGGTCAAAGGGGTCGGTTTTAAAGAGTGTCTTAAAGGAGGAAAGTGAGGTAGAGAGGCTGTGATACCCAGTAAAGGGTAAACCTAACAAGAACATGTCAGAAAACAGCTAATGCAGGGAGATGGGCATGACAAGGGACTGCTGATCACAATCCTGAATGATAATAAGCTTGCTGGAAACTGTTTATCTGCAAGGTGTGGTACTTGCTGTGATATTGTACTTTAATGGCATCACAACCGAACTGATCACATTTGGAGCTGGAGGTGTTCTCACCATGAGGTGGGGCCCATTGTGTCCTGATGTGAAGAGTAACACAATAGAGGAGTTAATCGACCAGCGGCATGGGCCTGAGAGATGAGTTAATCAACAGCACAATGCCACTGATAAGCCGAATTCCAGTGGCTGTGATCATGCACGAAGAAAGAAGGATAATAGGAAGACAGAAGGCCGGGAGAGGCAGGAGAACCCGGGACCAACACTCCAGAAGCAGACCTGAAGTTGGACTTCGTGAGCGAGTACCACACCACAGACTTGATCAACCTGAGGGCAGATGGGTAATATCACACACATAAGAGAGTATTTGGTTAATGTAATTGGGATATTTAGTGATGAAGCTACCTTTAGTAAAATAAAGCATTGTGATTGTTTAAGTGGAAACTTGTGCGTCCTGGTTGTTACTCGATACCACTGGCAAGTGTGCAGGACGTGCTAGACAAGGGTCAACAGGCGGAGAGGTTCAGGGGGGAATTCCAGAGCTCAGGATCCAAGCAACTGAAGGCACGGCCGCCAATGGTGGAGTGATTAAAATCGGGTATGCTCAAGAGGACGGAATGAGAGGATTGCAGAGATTTCAGTGGGTTGTGGAGCTGGAGGAGGTTACAGAGATGGGCAGGGGTGACACCATGGACGGATTTGAAAACAAGATTGAGAATTTAAAAACTGTGACGTTGCTTAACTGGGAGCCCGTGTAGGTGAACGAGCTCAGGGACATTGTGTGAATGGGACTTGTTGTGAGTTAAGATATGGGCAGCAGAATTTTGGATGACCTCAAGTTGACTATCATTTACAGTAAGTGTATGGGTTTTGTTTACATGGCCATGAGTTTCTTGGTTGTACCAGAGGGGAGAGAGGGGGTTTTTAAGTATCTGCACTCAGGGATGTGCTGCTATAGCCTTAGAGCAGCTGCAGTGAATAGGATATTCTAAGTGAGTTTTCTGAAATACTGGGTGAGAAACACCAAAGGATAAATATGGCAACTGGTCAATAGGGAATCTCAGATAGTTCGACCTCCAAACTCATCTCAGATCTCTCTCACTGTGTGGGGACATAGGAAGAAGATTGGGTGCAACATTGGAACCTGGTAGCCTATGAAGCAGGGTAGAAGAGAAATTATGAAATAGAGATACCCATCCACAAACATTCACTCCCTCCACCACAACCCACAGTAGCAGCAGTGTGTACCATCTACAAATGCACTGCAGCAACTTACCAAGACTCCTTAGACAGCACTTTCCAAACCCACAACCACTACCACCTAGAAGGACAAGGGTAGCAGATGCATGGGAACACCACCACCTGGAAGTTCCCCTCCCACCCACACACCATCCTGACTTGGAAATATATCACCGTTCCTTCATTGTCGCTGGGTCAAAATCCTGAACTCCCTCCCTAACAGCACTGTGGATGTACCTACACCACAGGCACTGCAGTGGTTCAAGAAGGCAGCTCCCCACGACCTTCTCAAGGGCGATTAGGGATGGGCAATAAAAAAGAAGTTAAATTGTGAGGTAGAGATATTCCATCATGATGGCTGGTGGAATTAAAAGTCAATAAATAAATCTAGAATTGAAAGATAGTCTCAGCAATGATGACCATGAAACTACCATCGATTGTAGTAAAAACCCATCTGGCTCACTAATGTCCTTTAGGGAAGGAAATCTGCCGTCCTTACCCGGCCTGGCCTCCAGAGCCACAGCAATGTGGCTGACTCTCAATTGCTCTTTGAATTGGCCTAGCAAACTGCTCAGTTCAAGGGCAATTAGGGTTGGGCAGCAAACGCTGCTCTTAAGAGCAATGCCCACATCCCATAAAAGAATGAAGAATATAAAGATAACCCCCGGCAAAAATATGAGAGTGGGTCTTGATGTTACCCAATCATGTAAAGTGGCCGCTGGTGAATAGGCAGACTGCTACATCCCTCCCAAATGTTATTGCCAATTCAATAAAATTAAAAGCGGGGAGTGAAATAAAATGGACTGCTGGTCACCCATTTTATACTGATGCATAAAGTTAAGTATAACCCCACCAGGAGTAAAGCACTAAAGGCCATCGTGGACAAAAAGGGAATGGATAGGAATTGGAAGTAACAGCATGTGGAAAAGATTGAACAGGCTTGGATCTGATGGAAAACATAACCATGAGCTACTGCTGCTGTTTCCGGCGATGAATTGGGAAACAAGAGATCTGGAAGTTTAAAAAAAAAATCAAAATAGTGTCGAATGCTTAAGAAAGCCAGTTGGGACCTCAGGTGAGCCATGCTAAAAGGCTTCTCCAACCCTGGAGAAAAGTTGATGCTAAGTTCTGCTCAAGGTTTATGCTGTAATTCCCACACGCTTGGCAGCCTGTCAGGGAATGACACCCATCGTCAGCAACTCAGTCTGCACCTCCCGCACAACTGACACAGCTGTGACCTGGGCAATCCTCTTCTGATACAGGGGAACATACAAAAAAGGAGACAGTAACTGAGAAAAGATGAAAAGGGATCTGAAAAAGTGCACACTTACTGCTCGCGGCTCAGTGGGTAGGACTTTTGCCCCTGGATCAGAAGGTCGTGGTTCAAGTCCCACTCCAAGGAATTGTGGTCTTTTGGATGAGATCTTAATCCCAGGCTCCTGCACGCCCTCTCGGGTCAGATGTAAAAGATCTCCCGGTACGGTTTGAAGAGTAGGGGAGTTCTCCCTGGTGTTCTGGCCAACATTTGTCTCTCAACGAACGCCTTAAAACAGTTTCTCTGTTTACCACACTGCTGCTGGGTGGGAACTTGCTGCATGCAAATTGATTGCTGTGCCTTCTACATCACAAGAGTGGCGACACTTCAAAAATACTTCATTGGTTGTAAAGTCCTGAGGTCCTGGAAGGCGCTATATAATTGCAAGCCTTCCTCTGCTCTTATCTGAATCCTTTACATTTTCTATCTTGCAAGGGAAAACAATCCTAGTTCTTGAAGAGTTAAATGCAGGGGCTGGGTACTGATCGGAAGCCGTGGCAGGATGCTCAAATGTTTCTGATGTACAATAATAAAATGAACAAGTGTTACACCTGCGTGGTCACGTGACGTGCCACGTAATCACCTGCAACAAATGCCTTTTATGTCAACCTGATTCATCTCTAAATGCGTTATCTCCTCACTTGAAATCAAAGGTTGCTCCTCTTTGAGTTTTCTGTGAATGCCTCACTGACTAGCTATTCCGAGGTAATTAGCAATTCTGGCCAAGAGAAATGTCATTGCAGGGTTATTAATTAATGCATAGGATGTGAGTCAACACTTGCAATCGCTGCATTCACTGTCGAAACAAACACTGGGATTTTATACATTGTGCGCCTTTGGAACAATGGGTTACTTTGCTTGTCTGCTCAGCCCCTTTCAATCTGGCTCTTGCAGGCTTTCAAAATAAGGAGGGGGGGTGGGGGCAGAATTTTACGGCCCCTCCCGTTGGAGGGGTTTCCTGTTCCCGCTGAAGCCGCTGGAGTTTTGAGCAGCTCGCCGCATTTTACAGCCCCCACCACCACCCCCCACCCCCCGAGACAGGCCCGTGAAATTCCGCCCGGGGATCTCTCAATTAAAGACGGTGACGAAGAAGAGTTTCTTCTCTCTGAGGGTGGTTAGCATTTGGGGTTCTCTCCCCTGCAGTGAGCAGCGGAGGTTTGGGTCATTGGTTATATTCAAGGTTGAGTGAGACAGAATTTTTGACTGACGGCGGGGTCAAGGGTTAGGGTCAACAGGCAAGAAATTGGGGCAAGGCCTCGTCAGATCAGCCATGACCTTATTAACTGCGGAGCAGGTTTGAGGGGCTGAATGGACTACTCCTGCTCCTATTTCTTTGTTCCTATATTCCTTTGTTCTTATGACTGAATGAGACCTTTCCCGATAGATGCCAAGGATCCTCCGGTAAAGCTGCCTAGGATTTCCCAAACCATTAATTAGTAACAGCAGGTAAATACTGCAAACATTCCCATATATTGGAAATACTGTGTATGAGGGAAACATTAATGCTGAATGTTGAGTTTCTATTCATCCCTTTTGCCATTGTCACATTGGAGTGTGCCAAAACTGTTTGAAAATGTGGTATTAAAATGTTTTATATATTCTGAAAGTTGTTGGGTAAATATTGTCCTCTAGATTCTTTTTTATTAGTGAGATGTTGGTGTCGTTAACAGGACCAGCATTTATTGCCCACTCCTAATTGCCCCTTGAGAAGGTGGTGGTGAGCTGCCTCCTTGAACCGCTGCAGTCCATGTGGTGTAGGTACACCCAAAGTGCTGTTAGGATAGGAGTTCTAGGAGTTTGATCCAGCAACAGTGAAGGAACGGCCGATATATCTTTTATTGTGCCTGGTGCCTAGGCCATTGCTAAGTTGCCCATCAAACTTTATTCTTATTTGACATTTTCATTGTGGTAACATACAACATACAACATACAACTTGAGAGAGATAGCCATCCTTGAAACTGACTGAGATGCAGGTGTAAAGCCTCCAAGTGGACATTGGATGGTTGGTTTGATAGTGTATGTGGCTGGATGGGCAGGTTTGTTGGGCTGGATAGTCTCCTCCTGGCCTTTCTTTGTAAACAGGATGAAAGGCAGACTGGAGGAGGCTTGGAATTCTCTATTTTGGAGTTCTTGGGAAAGGATGTTGGAGAGGGAAATGGTGTAAGGAGTGTCAATTTCAATCTATGAGTGGATGGGAGCGGGAGCTGTTTTGCTGTACCTGTCATAAAGGTCCAGTCGTCTTTTATACGGGTGGTTTACCTTTGAGCACATTAGCTGTTCACTGACTCTCTTATCATTCCATTATAAATGCGCACGTAATATCCAAAGCTGAAATTGCTTTATTATATACAGCAATATCCTGAAGCATCATCCAACTGATTCAAATAAAAGTTTATTAGATTTGATTCTTGAGATACGTGGGTAAAAAAGGAAGAAATAAAATGCATTTATATAGTACCTTTCACAGTCCATGCACATCCCTTTACTGCCTATGAAATATTTTTGAAATGTAGTCGCTGTGGTAACGTAGGAAACACGGCAGCCAAGTTGTGCACAGCAAGCTCCCACAAACAGTAATGTGATGATGACTACATCATTTGTTTTTGTGATGTTGATTGAGGGATAAATATCGGCCAGGACACTTTCTCTTCTGCAAAATGAGACATTTTGCACCCGCCTGCAGGGGCAGGTAGGGCCTCACTTTAATGTCTCACCCAAGAAACAGCGTTCCCTCAGGATTGCGTTGGAATGTCAACCTGCATATGTTGTGCTCAAGTTCCTGGCGTGGGACTTGAACCCATGACCTTCATGACTCTGAGGTGAGAGTGCTGTCATAGTCTTCACGATAGGGTAGTGGAGGCAAAGACAAAGTGGGATCGCTCAAGAGACCGTTTGACGTCATGATGCCCTGCCCATGGATCTCTTTGTAAGTATCAAGTATATGGACCAACCAAATCGTCCCCTGCAGTATTTTGTGACCTCTGTAATCTTGCCTTTCATTTCTTTTTAAGCTTCCTCCGCATAAATAAGGGACGAATTCTCATGCAAGAACACAGAGGCAGGAATGGCATCCAAAAACATGAACACAATCCACAGGGACAGCGAACGTTAACCCCACTATCAGAGTTCATGAGAGATGATCAAACTATCAATTATCTCAACATCAGTTGAAGTGAGAGACTCTACTATTGTGATTTAACCCTATCCTGAAGTCCTTGCAATGTTAAAGGTAGTTAAATATATGCAAAAGGAATACAGCATTATTGGTCTGTGATTACTTCATTGCCTGAAAGTCAATTCATTATAATCAGCTGTGAAATTCAGGTCAGCATGATGGATTTAAATAAAAGTGCAGAGAATTGAGACATTGAGTTCATTGAAAGAATTAAGCCATGCAACCTCCATAGTTCACAAAGACTCTGATGATCCACCAGCTTCCAGGTATCATAACTTGATCACATTTTGAAGGTGTGTAATTTTAATAACGAGAAATGACCCCACTGCATTTGCTTCTTCGATATCGTGTGCAGACTTTGCATTTTCTGAAGCCCACGTTTAGAGAATGGTGTTGTAAGGCTTAACACCTGTACATTCGAGAGGAAATCTTTTCACTCAGAGGGTGGTGGGAGTCTGGAACTCACTGACTGAAAGGGTAGTAGAGGCAGAAACCCTAATCCCATTTAAGAAGCACTTGGAAATGCACTTGAAGCGCCAAAAGCCACAGGGCAAGGAAAGGGCCAGGAGCTGGAAGGTGGGATTAGGCTGGATGGCGACTTGTGGCACAGGCACAATGGGCCAAATGGCCTCATTCCGTGCTGTAAATTTCTATGACGCTATGAAAAACTAATGTTACAAAAATAATCCCAAGCATGGGCCTGGAGGAGTACTATGAGGTATAAGTGAAAGATAGACTTACTGTTGCACACTGGAGGTGAAGATTCTACATCTGAAATCAACTGCAGAAGAGGAGGTAGCAGAATTGGTTCTGATCAAACACAGACAATATGCACGAAGGTACAGAAACATTACACCAAGGGAAGAATGCACCAAACCAGCCAGGTTTGCATGAGAACAAGTGGGTCTCTGTATGATGCATTTTCAGAAACTTGATAGATAAAAGTTTGGCCTGGATGTTTCTGCATTTGCAGGTAATTTAATAAGGTGCACTCATTGGAGAGAGTGGCACCTCCAGTCCTGCTGGATGGAACCAGTGTCGATACTAATGAAAAAAGATCATCTCAGTTTCCCTATCAGAAACACATAATGACAAAGCAGCATCTTAAATAGCTTCGAGGTAGACAATCCCGGCCAATGTAGCCAGAAGAGCTAACATTCGATCCCTTCTCCATCTAGAGCTGAGCGTAGGTAAGGCTGAAATTAGATTAGAGAAGGAATAATCTCTCCTGGATTCAAACTCCTGGTTGCTGAATCACGGCATTCATACACAAAGAACAGCCAATTTGGCACTATGTCAACATGCTCAGCGAAACGAAGAAAGTTGGAGGGGTAAAGAGAAGCATCTCTTTCTTTGATAGATCTAAATCAATGAGTTTGAGTGCAGATATTTATAATAGACTGACAGTTTTAAAACAATGATGATCTATGTGATTGTATATAAAACACCTATCTCATATACCGGTGTGAAAATCAGGCTCATGTCACAGTTGATCTATGATTTTTGGTGTAAAAGTTTAGAGTTTTTCATAAACATCATCTAAAAGTCGACCTTACATCTTCAGGAGTGAAAGCCCCCAAAAATTTCAGAGCTGCAGTGTAATGAAGGAGGTGGTAGCTCAGTGGAATTGTCACTGGGCTAGTGATCCTCTGGGGACCTGGGTTTGAATCCTACCATGGCAGGTGGTGAAATTTAAATTCAATAAATTAAAAGTCTAATGTCAATTGTTGTAAAAACCCATCTGGTTAACTTAATGCCCTCCATACCTGGTCTGGCCCAGATGTGACCCCACAGTAATGGGATCACTTAGTTGTATCAAACCACTAGAAAGTCTATAAGAATTGAAACTGGACAGACCACCTGGGCACCAGAAACAACAATGGCAAACTCAGCCTTGTCGACCCTGCAAAGACTCCCTGACAAAAGTGGGAGAGCTGTCTCACAGACTAGTCCAGTAACAAGCCTGACATAGTTGTGCTGAGGGAATCATACCTCACAGATAATGTCCCAGACACCACCATCACTATCCCTGTATCTTCTGTTCCATTGGTAGGACAGACCAAGTAGAGATGGTGGCACAGTGGTATATGCTATAGGGAAACTCTGGTGAGAGTTGCCCTGAGAGTCTTCAACATGGACTCCCACAAAGCCTCATGGCATCAGGTCAAATGTGGGCAAGGAAACCACCACCATTCCCATTCCCCCACTTGTCCGTCAGCTGATGAATCAGCACTCCTCCATGTTGGCTGGATAGCTGGTTTGTGATGCAGAGTGACGCCAACAGCGTGGGTTCAATTCCTGTACCAGCTGACGTCATCCATGAAGCCCCCGCCTTCTCAGCCTTGCCCCTCGTCTGAGGTGTGGTGACCCTCAGGTTAAACTCACCACCAGTCGTCTCTCTCTAATGAGAGAGCAGCCTAGCCTCCATGTTGAGCAACTTTGGAGAAAGCAATGAGGGTGGCAAGGGCCCAGAAAGCACTCTGGGTGTGGAATTTCAAGGTCCATCACCAAAAGTGGCTCAATAGCACCAACATAGACCGAGCTGGCTGAGTCCTAAAGGACATGTTTTCCTGGGCCTGTGGCAAGGGGTGAGGGAAAAGCATATTTGATCTCATCCTCACCAACCTGCCTGCTGCAGATGCATCTGTCCATCACAGTATCGGTAGGAGTGACCACCGCACAGTCCTTGTGAAGACAAAGTCCTGTCTTCACATTGAGGATACCCTCCACCGTGCTAAATGGGATAGATTTCGAACA
Organism: Cetorhinus maximus; assembly: GCF_964194155.1. Classification (NCBI taxonomy): domain Eukaryota; kingdom Metazoa; phylum Chordata; class Chondrichthyes; order Lamniformes; family Cetorhinidae; genus Cetorhinus; species Cetorhinus maximus. Next base: position 2,953,221 of record NC_135908.1, read on the forward strand.
GATCTAGCAACTCAAGACTGGGCATCCATGAGGCACTGTGGACCATCAACAGCAACAGAATTGCACTCAACCATGGCCCAGCATATCCCCCACTCTACCATTACCGCCAAGCCGGGAGATCAACCCTGGCTTAATGAAGAGCGTGGGAGGGCATGCCAGGAGCAGCACCAGGCATACCTAAAATTGAGGTGTCAACTTGGTGAAGCTACAACACAGGACTACTTGCATGCCAAACAGCATACGCAGCAAGTGATAGACAGGGCTAAGTGATTCCAAAACCAATAGATCAGATCCAAGTTCTGCAGTCCTGCCACATCCAGTGGTGAATGGTGGTGGACAATTAAACAACTCACTGGAGAAGGAGGCTCCGCAAGTATCCCCATCATCAATGATGGAGGAGCCCAGCACATCAGTGCAAAAGATAAGGCTGAAGCATTCGCAAGAATCTTCAGCCCAAAGTGCCGAGTGGATGATCCATCTCGGCCTCCTCCAGAGGTCCCCAGCATCACAGATGCCAGTCTTCAGCCAATTTGATTCACTCCACATGATATCAAGAAACGGCTGAAGGCACTGCCTACTCAAAGGCTATGGGCCCTGAAAGCATTCTGGCCATAGTACTGAAGACTTGTGCTCCAGAACATGCTGTGGATAATTGCCCAGGTATGTCCCGTAAATGAAAAGCAGGAAAAATCCAACCCGGCCTATTACTGTCCCATCAGTCTACTCTCCATCATCAGTGAAGTGATGGAAGGGGTCATCAGCAGTGCTATCAAGCAGCACTCGCTTAGCAATAACCTGCTCACTGACACTCAGTTTGGGTCACTCAGCTCCTGACCTCCTTACAGCCTTGATTAAAACATGGACAAAAGAGCTGAACTCCCAAGGTGAGGTGAGAGTGACGGCCCTTGACATCAAGGCAGCATTTGACCGAGTCTGTCATCAAGGAGAAAAACTGGGGTCAATGGGAATCGGTGGAAAACAGTCCGCTGGTTGGAGTCATACCTAGCGCAAAGGAAGATGGTTGTGGTTGTTGGAAGTCAATCATCTCAGCTCTAGGACATCACTGCAGGAGTTCCTCAGGGTAGTGTCTTAGGCCCAACCATCTTCAGCTGCTTCATCAGTGACCTTTTTTACATCATTAAGTCAGCTTGGGCTGACAAATAGCAAGTAATATTTGTGCCAATGTAAATATATCGGCCATTCCTTCACTGTCACTGGGTCAAAATCCTGGAACTCCCTCCCTAACAGCACTGTGGGTGTACCTACAGCACATGGACTGCAGCAGTTCAAGAAGGCAACTCACCACCACCTTCTCAAGGGCGATTAGGGATGGGCAATAAATACTGGCCTAGCCAGTGACGCCCACATCTCATGAACAAATTTTATAAAAACCTGCAGATGTTTGGGGTGGTTTAGGAGGCTAAAATCATAAAACTTGTCAAAGTGCATTTCATCACATCTGTGGGATGGGTGAAATTCTTCAAACTTCCTCCTTAGGTGACTGCTCTTCATTACCTCTTTTTATGCGTCCGCCCGTTAGTAAAATGATTCGATTTCATTCTAAATGTATAAGTCCGAATGAGAGAGTAAGTAAATGCTTAAAATGATTATACATTTAAGTTTTGTTTTGTTTTTATTTATTCACATTATTGAAAGGATCAGGTTATGAATAACAAATTGTGTTGTGATAATTAATTACTTAATTACTACGGTTCATTAATTTATAGGCAAACTTGCCTGCGTTTTCATCATTTCTACTGGAGTTTGTTGGTTTTTATTTTATTCCATTGATTACTTAGAAGCAATGGTGGAAACTTATTGTACAATAAACAAGGAGAATAATGACTGCTGACAGTTGAAAATAAGCCTATGACTTGGTACTTTTTAATTGACGGAGCGATGGTTTTTTTTGGAATTTGCTCAAATTTTTGTTTTGGCCTTTGTTTCATGCCGCGTGGTCCCAACTGAAGCACGTGCATGAACCCCTCGAAAATATTACTTGTGTCAACGTCAACCCTTACATTTTTGCCTGAAAAAAATTAGTCTCAAAATTTCGACCGTATGTGCGATACACGGAATGTCAACTCCTGGGGCAGAAGTCCCACTCTAGTGGCCTGAACACAAAACCGAGGCTGACGCTACAGTGCAGAGCTGAGGGTGCGCTGCATTTTCAGAAGTTCTGTCTTTTGAACGAGATGTTAAAGCGAGGCCCTATCTGCCCTCCCCAGTGGATGTAAAAGATCCCACAGCACTATTTCAAAGAATAACAAGGTGTCCTGAACAATATTTATCCCTCAACTAATCACAATCCATCACTAATACAGGTGATCTGGTGATTTATTTCATTGTTGTTCATGGGATCTTGCTGTGCTCAAATCCGCGATTGATTTTTCTGCATTACAACAGAGGCTACACATCCAAAGTGCTTAATTGGTTGTAAAGCACTTTGGGACAAGGTGAGGTCATGAAAGGCGCTATAAAAATTTTGTTTTGATAACCATCAGATGAGTGTACAAAGGCACCACTTTACGTTCCAGCCAACTCAACTACCCCCCTCCCCACTGCCTCTCCGTGACTTGCTCCACTTAACCACAGAGCCTTAGCACCTTTCGTGCCTCCTCCAAAATTCTCTTTCAAACTTACCTCTTCAACTCGTCTTCCAATCCCTGCTTTACCTGCAATCCCTGGAACAACAAGCCCTGTCTGTTTTGGCAAGTGCTTTTGAAAATCTTGCGATGAGAAGCGCTGCATTCCTGGGATGAAGAGGTTGTCTTATGAGGAAAGGTTGAACAGGTTGGGCCTATACGCATTGGAGTTTAGAAGATTGAGAGTCGACCTTATTGAAACATATAAAGATTCTGAGGGGGCCTGACAGGGTGGATGCTGAGGAGAGGATGTTTCCCCTCCCTTGGGGAGGCTAGAACTAGGGGGCATAGTTTAAAAATAAGGAGTTTCCCATTTAAGACTGAGATGAGGAGAGGGTCGCTAGTCTGTGGATCTCTCTTCCCCAGAGAGAACAGTGGAGGCTGGGTCATTGAATATATTCCAGGTTGAGTTAGGCAGATTTTTGATGGATAAGGGGGTTACGTGGGACTGGCAGGAAAGTGGAGTTGAGGCCACAGTGAGAACAGCCATGATCTTATTGGCTGGCGGAGCAGGAATCAAGGGGCTGAATGGCCTACTCCTAATTTTTGTGTCCTTGTGTATAAATGCTAGTGATTCACTACAAGCAGTAAGCAATAGTAATCCTCAAATAATCAAAACTATTTTGAGCGGCTGAGTGTAAATGTGCCCATTGCCTTCAATCCAAACTTGCCCTTTTAGGAGCAAATGGACCTGTCACATTTACATCATTTCCATGAACCGGGGATTTGCTTTAACAACTGTTTATGTATTTTTATTTTAATCAATTGTCCTGTGGCCAGACTACATAGCCCAAAGAAGCTTTGTCATAATTAATAGGATGCCTCGTATTTAGCAACTGATGAAAGATTATTTTCTTTCTGAGCTAGTTGGCCCATAATGCAATGGCTTCACTGGGTTGGACTGCACGCAAGTTACTTCTAAATCTTGTATTATTACAAGCCCTGCAGACTGTACTAAACCTGACACTGTAGCTTTTAAATAGTAATCAGAATGGATTGTTTGAAGAGGTTTGTAAGGTCAAACAATGAATGGGACATCAACTGGGGGAAAAAGTAGCTCTCAAGACAGAGTGATAACAGACCAGGGGATAGGTGATAAAGGGTTCTCTTCAACCTGCCTTGCTCTTATTTTTGTTCTTTCCGTTTCAGCCTACTTTAGCGTGTTGGAAAATGGCAACGTGAGATAGTGGGGCGGATATTGCAGGGCTGCACACCTAGTGCAAAGCCTTGCTTAGATGGGAGGATGGAGCACGTCTACCTCCAGCCCCTGCTCGGTTCCAGTGCGTTGGTGATGGGGCTTTGAAATTTCAGCCATGTTCTGCAGTTCGCAGCAATGTCGATTGTGATTGCTGGAGTCCGAAAGCAAGCTGTATCTCGCTGTATGCTCGCTGGCCTACATTAGCTCCTGGTCAAGCCATGCCTTCATTTTAAGATTCTCGTCCTTGTTTTCAAATCGCTCCATGGCCCCCCCTCCATCTCTGTCATTTCCTTCAGCTTCACAACCCTCTGAGATATCTGAGTTCCTCTAACTCTGGCCTCTTGTGCATCCCTGATTTTAATCGCTCTACCATTGGTGGCCGCGTCTTCGGCTGTCTGGACCCTAAGCCGTATCAGATCTTCCCTGAACTTCTCCTCCTTCCCATCTCACTTATTTCCTTAAAACCTACCTCTTTGACCAAGCTTTAGGTCACCTGACCTGCTATCTCCTCATCAGCGTCACACTTTGCTTGATAATGCTCCTGTGAAGTGCCTTGGGACGTTTTATTATAATACGTTAAAGGCGCTATATAAATATAAGTTGTTGTTGTAAGTTATGTTGTATCAGCCGCGGTGCTAACTGCTCAGGAATGAGAACAGAAAAGGCTGGAGAAACTCAGCAGGTCAGGCAGTGTCTGCGGAGAGAAACAGAGTTAACATTTCAGATCGATGACCTTCGGTCAGAACCTCTCGGGAGTTCCTCGTCAGGCACGGGAACGGGTGAAGTGTCTGTGCAGCAAAGGAGGCGGACAAGACTCCAATAAGATCGCGACGTCAGGTGTGACTCAGTGGGCCGCACTTCTGCTATTGAGTCAGAAGGCTGTGGGTTCAAGTCCCACTCCAGCAACTTCAGCATAAGGTCTAAGCTGACACTCGAGTGAAGGACTGAGGGAGTGCTGCACAGCTGCCGTCTTTCAGATAAAACATTAAACTGGAGCCCTATTTGCCTTCTCAGGAGTCCCAGTGGCACTATGTTGAAGAAGAATTTGCTTACTGACCCCAGTGTACTGGCCAATATTAGTCGCTTCTTCAGACATTGTAATATTCCCGGACACCACTTGCAAATATTATCTGATTCTCCAGATCTCCCTGTACATATTAAAACCTGTTTTGGGAACCCCACCCCCCGCTTCAAACATCAACCCTTTCTCAGATACTCCCTGTAAACATTAATACACTCCTGCAAACCTGCTGTAAATACGAACTCCTTCCCATGGGTGCCTTGTGCTTGGAACTGTTGGAATACTGTTGAGTACCCAAAGTTAAAAATGCTATCAGCGATTGGTTACTGCTTCTCCTTGCAAGAAACCAAATTGTTAACATTTTGGATGGTCATTACCACCTGAGTAACATTGACCAAACTGAGCTGTTGACCAATCAGTTAGAAATAGGCGGTCACTGATAAGTATTTAAGTGAGTGGAAAAAGTGAGTAATAAGTGTTAAGAGTCAATGCATCAGAACAACGTGCCAAAAGGAAACAACCTCTCTTTAAATTACTAATGCATAATCAACAATAGCCTCCTTATATGGGGGGAAAAAAGAAAGACTTGCATTTATAAAGCACTTTTCATGATCAAAGCACTTTACATATTTCCCAATGAAATATCTTTGATCATAATAGGTAGAGTACAGACCATACTCAACCAGCACACGCTTGCAAAACCTATAACAAAATATCCACTGTTAGATGTGATTGCGTAATTGGGCAGCACTTGCTGAACAACCCTGAGTGTGCTAATAGCTACACTAACAGCCAATTTAAGGTAATCAGTTATAGAGTCATAGAGGTCTACAGCACAGAAAAAGGCCCTTCGGTCCATCGAGTCTGCGCCGGTCAAACTAGTACATAACTGTTCTAATCCCATTTCCTAGCACTAGGCCCATAGCCTTGTATGCCGTGGCATGGCAAGTGCACATCCAAATACTTCTTAAATGTTATGAGGCTTTCTGCCTCTATCACCCCTTCTGGCAATGAATTCCAGATTCCCACCACTCTCTGGGTGAAAAAATTCTTCCTCAAGTCCCCTCTAAACCTTTTGCCCCTTACCTTAAATCTATGCCCTCTGGTTATTGATCCCTCCACCAAGTGGAAAAGTTCCTTCCTGTCTACCCTATCTATTCCCCTCATAATTTTATACACCTCAATCATGTCCCCCCCTCAATCTCCTCTGCTCCAGGGAAAATAACCCCAGTCTATCCAATCTCTCCTCATAACTAAAACTCTCCATCGCAGGCAACATCCTGATAAATCTCCTCTGCACTCTCTCCAGCACAATCACACCCTTCCTATAATGTGGATTCCAAAACTGCACGCAATACTCTAGCTGTGGCCTAACCAGCATTTTATACAGTTCCAGCATAACCTCCCTGCTCTTATATTCTATGCCTCGGCTAATAAAGGCAAATATCCCATATGCCTTCTTAACCACCTGATCTACCTTTCCCGTTACCTTAAGGGACTAGTGGACATGCACACCAAGGCCCCTCTGATCCTTGGTACTTCCCAGGGTCCTACCATTCATCGTGTATTCCCGTGCCTTGTTTGTCCTGCCCAAGTGCATCACCTCACACTTATCCAGATTAAATTCCATTTGCCACTGATCAGCCCATCTGACCAGCCCGTCTATATTCTCCTGTAATCTAAGACTATCCTTCTCATTATTTACCATCCCACCAATTTTTGTGTCACCCACGAACTTACTGATCAACTCTCCTACATTCAAGTCTAACTCATTTATATATACCACAAACAACAAGGGACTTAACTCCAATCCCTGTGGATCCCTGAGGAGCTCATAATGTGGCTCATTTACACTTGCTAGAAGCGACATACACTCATATGCAGGGACCCATTCTCTCCAAACAAAAGGAATATGTTCAAGCCTTCTGCCTTTTTTTGAATTACCCAGGAGCATGGGGAGCCTACAGTTCTCTGTTTCTTTCTCTATGGCAACACCTCAGTCAATCAGAGTCGACTTGCCAACTATTCAGCACCCTTTTCTCCTGTAGTATAAGTTGTTGTGATCATTTGAAATTTGGCATTCTTGCTTTTGTCCTCAGTACAAGATGCAAAACTTCGGCAACATGTACCTCTTTTCTGCAATATGCAAGTTCTGTATTGCCAAGTGACTGATTATCTGTGAATTATGGTCACTGTTGTAATGCGGAAAACAAACTCCCCTAAATAGCAAAGTGACAATGAACAGATGTTCTATTTTTGTGATGTTGATTGAGGGATACACATTGACCAAGGCACCAGGGAGAGCTCCCCAGCTCTTCTTTGAAATAGTGCCATGGGAGCAGATAGGCAGCAGTGAAAAATTGAACTGTTGACAGTGCAGCACTCTCTCAGTACTGCACTGGAGTGTCAGCCTGGATTTTTGTGCTTAAATCCTGCAGTAGGACTTGAATTCAGAGCCTTGTGACTCAGAGGCAAGAGTGCTACCCACTGAGCCATGATGGAGTTAGTTGTTTCAATTAACAAATTAATATTTTGTCTAAAGCCAGCCCTGCACGCAGAACTGGCTCCACCTTTATATCAAAATAATGAGCAGGGTGAGTTTCTAGTTACTGTGTGTGCATTGGTGGCACTTAGAGGAAGCTCCAAATGGAGTGTAGTTTTTGGGTCCTCAGGCACATTTTAAAAGTTTTCACATATTATAAAAAGTATTTAACTTTAAAGCTAACTTTTCAGTTTGTAGAGGTGAAGCAAATCGAGTATTATTGCTCTGCCTCTAGTGCCTATAGAATCTGTGGAAATAAAACCAATTTTATTTAATTTATTCAACCATGGGATGTGGGCTTCGCTGGCTGGGCCAGCATTTATTGCCCATCCCTAATTGCCCCTTGAGAAGGTGGTGGTGAGCCACCATCTTGAACTGCTGCAGTCCATGTGGTGTAGGTACATCCACAGTGCTGTTAGGAAGGGAGTTCCAGAATTTTGACAGTGAAGGAATGACGATATATCTTCAAGTCAGGATAGTGAGTGGCTTGGAGGGGAACTTGCAGGTGGTGGTGTTCCCATGCGTCTGCTGCCCTTGTCCTTCTAGATGGTAGCGGTCGTAGGTTTGGAAGGTGCTGCCTAAGCAGCCTTGGTGAATTCCTGCAAAGCATCTTGTGGATGGTACACACACTGCTGCCACTGTGCTTGTGGATGGGGTGCCAATCAAGCAGGCTGCTTAATCCTGGATGATATCAAGTTTCTTGATGGAGCTGCACTTATCCAGGCCAAGTGGAGAGTAATCTATCACACTCCTTTCTTGTGCCTTGTGGACAGGCTTTGGGGAGGCAGGAGGTGAATTACTCGCCCCACAATACCCAGCCTCTGACCTGCTCTTGTAGCCACAGTATTTACATGGGCTAGTCCAGTTCAGTTTCTGGTCAATGGTAACCCCCAGGATGTTGATAGTCGGGATTCAGGAATGGTAATGGCCATTGAATGTCAAGGGGCGATGGCTAGATTCTCTTCTGTTGGAGATGATCATTGCCTGGCACTTGGGTGGCACGAATGTTACTTGCCAATTATCAGCCCAAGCTTTAATGCGTCCGGGTTTTGCTGCATTTGGATGTGGACTGCTTCGGTATCTGAGGAGTCGCGAATGGTGCTGAACATTGTGCAATCCTCAGCGAACATCCCCACTCCTGACCTTACGATTTCAAAAGACATTAAAGAAAAAGAGGGTGGCTCACATTCCAAAAGGCTAATGAGAAGTGCATTAGTTAGCATACTGTGCTCCATGTTAAGAGCCGAATTGATTATTTGACTAGGAAAGAGCAGAGTGAGCCAAAAAAACGTTTGAGAGCATCGATAAATCAAGGGCGTTATTGTTAATGTAGAAGTTTTGACGCTTCACAGACAATCATGCACATAGCTCCTGGGCACAATTCAAAGAAACAGGTCATAAATATGGGCAGTGAACAGCTGCATTGAATACAAACACAAAATGGGGCAGGTCAGATAGCACTGTGGAATTCTGCCATGTACAGCAAGGTAAGGAAATAATTTATAATCACATTTATACAGATCAGCAACGATTACACGCTGCCAATGTCAGAAATGAATGAGCTTTGATAAGCGTTTTGCTTTTATGGGCTTGAATGGCGCTATTGCAATCACTGCGTATTTTTGTGCTTTATGTGTCGTTTCTGCAGCGGTAATGTCATTATACTTTGAACGAGTTTCAGGGGTTTTTGTAACTAGAGATGGAACATAAGGAAATCATTACTTCACTGAGATTTAAATATTATTTGTGACTGCAGTTTAACTACTAAAATGCCACCTTCCAGCTTTGTCTGTATCAACCTTGATACATTGCCAGCTAATGATTGTTGAGGGAATGTCTCTAAATAACACGTTCACGTTAACCTGTGGGTGACCCTGGAGTATGAGCATGCAGTTCTCCATCAGTTCACTAGACACACTCCTCAACCAATGAGCTCCATTCACTGCTTCCTTTGACCTGATCTGATAGTTACAACTGAAGTCACTGTTTATGTTGACACTTGTTATGTTAATTTGCCCTTGTGGATGTAAAGTATCCCATGGCACTATTTCGAAGAAGAACAGTGGAGTACCCCAACCCACTCCCCTCCCCCCCCACCGCAATCTCCCCCCTGCACCCCAACCCTCCCCCACTGCCCCCCACTCCCCAATTCCACGGGAAAAATTTGGTCCCTTAACTGGCACCACTGAAACAGATCATCTGGCCATTACACATTACTGTGGATGCGAACATAGTCATTGTGTTCATTCAGTGAGATCATGGCTGACCTGAGAGTGATCTCCATATCTCTGCCTTTGCCCTATATTCTTTAATACCTTTGGATAACAAAACTCTACTGATCTTATATGTAAAATTAATAATTGACCTAGAATCGATTGCCATTTTTGGAAGAGAGTTTCAAACTTCTACCACCCTTTGTGCATGGGAGTTTTTCCTAATTTCACTCCCAAAAAGTCTGGTTCTAATTTTTAGACTATTTTCAAGAAAATATAATAATTCTCATAATGTTATTGGAATTTATTGTAAAATAGAGTAATAGTGGGATGTGTGTGTGTTTGTGTGTGTGTGGTGTGTTTTAATTGAATTAGAGGCAGCTGGTCTGAGTGCTTTCATCTAAGATGAGAGGGCAGGTTTGAAATGTTAATTAGGTAAACATGGGAAGTTTAGAAACATAGGTGTCAAGGGAACATTTGCATTTTGAAATAAACCAGACTAGATTGTTTTCAAAGGAGGGGTGAAATGTGTCACCGAGTCAGGTGATGTTTAGAAACAGTATGTCTATTTTTCCCAAAGATTACTGGTAAAACTTAGTGCTATGAGAAGGTTTTATTATCAGGGAGATAAAGTCCAAGGACATAGTGAAGTAATGGGTATTTGCATTCAAAGAGGAAGATATGTATAAAGAAGGAGCAAGGGCTGTGTGTAAGGGAAGGCATATTTAAGATCTCATAAGTATGAAACCCCTTCACCATCTATGCCTCAAGCTGCTGTCTTCAAAGGACTGAAATTAAGAAAACTGACTTGGAAATCAACTGCTTCAGGGTATCATGTTTCTTTGCCTGGGCCTTTTAAACTCTGTGGGCAGAATTTCCTGCCTGTCGGGCAGGTGGGCCCGACCTGATCCCCGCCGGATAAGTGGGCCCTGCTGCCTTTTTACGTGGGTGGGCCAATTAAGGCCCATCCAGCATGATGTCCGGCGGGAAGCGCTATACGCTTCCTGTGCCGGGGGATTCATCAAAAGCGAGAGTGTGTGCTTTCGTGCATGTGCACAAAAAAACGCACATCTCCCTGAGGCTAAGTGCTGCCTCAGGGAGATCGCTGACACTTGTAAAAACATTAAAAATAGAGAAAAAAATAATCCTTAACATGTCCCCCTCATGTAACAATGACACATGAGATGGGACATGTTCCTAAATTACACTAAAACTTTATTAAACTGTTTAAATCCCTGCATAAAACCTCATCCCACCGGAGGATGAGGTTTGATGCTTGTTCTATTGCCCGCCGGGGCTCCTGGCCTGCCCGCCAACTGTAAGGTTGGATGGGCAGATCCTCTAATTGTTTAAATGACTCTGTCAATGGCCTCAATTGGCCATTGACAGGTCGGCGGGTGCACAGCTGATTTTGCTGTGCCCCCGCCTTCCTGACAATTTAAATGGGGCCGGATGACGCCGGGGGTTCTCCCCAACATCATCCCATGTCATTTTACCCGTCGGCGAGCGGGCCTCGCCCCCTGCTCACCGATGGCAAAATTCTGCCCTATGTGTTTTACTGTTGCTTTAATGAAAGTATACCTGGGAGTTAGATTGAGTAGGGGATTTAGAAGTTATCATAGTAGTAATTTGCAGATCTATGTATATATTTAAAATCATTCCTCTTATTAATAAATGTTTAATCTAGTTTTATAAAAACCTACAAGACTTGGTAGTCTTATTACTACTGAATTCAAGGCACGCATCTCAAAATTTGTACAAATTGAAAATTAGTTGTGACAGTTATTTCAAGTTTCTTTCTGGGATTTGAACAGTCAGCATTTACCATCAGCTGTGTCATAACACTACGTCCCCGAGTCCTAGACTCCCCAAACTATGGAAATAGTCTGTTCAGCCTCCCCTAGTAAGCATATCCACCCAGTTCTGGTGTCATTCTTGCAAATCCTATTTTTTTGCACCTTCTCCAGTGTCTCTGTGTCTTTTTTATAATATGGAGAGCAGAACAGAGCATAGTATTTGACGCTAGAAGGAGTAGCTATAAGCAAAATGCATTTAAATTGAACAAGACTGGGGTAAATGTTAAGTTGATTACAAAGTGTAAACTTCAAGCAATTAAGTGAACAAGTAGTCAATGAGCACAACTGGAGTTGCGAAGTTATTACTGTAAGTATCTCGGCCACAGACTGAAAAAAAGTTATTCTTTATTGATAGAATATAAACTAAGCCCTTAATGGCTTTATTTTTAAGTTTTCCAGCTGAAATATTTTATCTTTCAATGAATCCCATATTCGTGTTATCTTTCACTTACCACCTAACTATACCTCCCACAGCCTGTGATTAGAGCAATCATGCCAATTTTGCCCCTCGCTTGAATGTATTGGTCCCTTACAGGCACTCAGATATCTCACCTGAGTGACCATTGCTTCTGTGGATGCCTTGGCAGTGAGCATCACGGACAAGCCAAATCCAGTTTGCACCCAACATTTCATATACACGCCTGTCCAGCCAGTCTTGGGACAGGAGCAAGGACGAGGACCAATTTTCTGTGCCCTAACCTGAGTCTAGATGTAGCAGCCCAATTCCTGCAATGACTGAGATCGCCAGTTCCAGAAAAGTGCTAGCCTTGCTTTATATTCTTTCCAACTATCACACGTTTAAAAATGACATGGAATCATACAGCATAGAAGGAGGCCATTCAGCCCATCATGTCTGTGCCTGCTCTTTGGAAAGGCTACCCAATTAATCCCAATCCCCTGCCCTCTCTCCACAATCCTGCTGATTTCACCAGTTGCCCTTTTGCAAGTTATTATTGAATCTGCTTTCACCACCCTTTTAGGAAGGCGCATTCCAGATCTTAACGTGAGGGTGAGAAACACTGTTTTCACAATTTAGAAACTGTTTTCAAATTTGGTGGCTTTGTTTTTGCAGCTTGACGTCATGTGAAGCTTGTAATTAAATTAACGTGTTTTTATACACTCCGCATGTTAGCCCTGCAGAACAGGATGTCTTTCATAGAAATGAATGGAAGGAAATGTCAGATGATAATTAGCAATTAGTTACAGAAAGCATACACCTTAACGAGATGAAAATATCAAGCATCAAGAGATTCGAGAATGACTTTCTAAAAATAGACTTCATTCAAAGAAACATGCCTTCCCAATTGGTCTCCCAGATATTACTATGAACATAGAGGAGATAATTACAGCTGTTAGAATCTAAGTCCCAAGGAAAGCTCTCTGAAGCTCTGGCTTCTTTACTTTCGGAAAGAAATGTTGTGTGTTCCGAGCTGAATTGAGTGAAAACTATGAAGAGAATTGGCAAAGAATGGTTGACATACCAGGGTTGGTGGGTGACAGGAGGGTGCGTTGGTGGAGGGCAGGTTAATAATTAGGAATTAAAGGGAAATTGGACTGAATTTCTTTCACCAGATGGGTTACAGCATTTCAAGAAGGTGGTTCAGCACCACCTTCTCTAGGGCAAGCTATCCAGCCAGTGATGCCCACATCACATGAAAGAAAGATAAACCCAGAGAAGTGGAGCTGTAGGAAGACCACTGACCAAAGCTGACAGGATGAATGGATTCTAATGACTATGGGAGTAATTTTAACTTGGGAATGTAAAGACTGGGATATGTATAACTGGCTGCTGATCCAATATTGCCAAAGTTCAAAGGACACACAGATTCAGTTGTAACTTCCATAGGGAACTGGATAAATACTTGAAGGAAAACATTTATAGGACAAGGGAAAAGAGCAGGGAGAGGGATTAATTGGCTAGCACAAGAGTTGGCAAAGGCACAATGGGCTGAGTGGCCTCTTTATGCACTGTATCATTTTAAGGTTCTACATACTTCCTTGAAAAAATGCAAGTAAAAATCATTTTATAAGAACATAGGTCATTCAGCCCAATGATCCTTCTCCGCTATTCAATGAGATCATAGTTGATCTGATTGTGCCCTTAACTCCACTGAACTCATGTGGCCTTAACTCCACTTTCCTGTCTGTCCCCATAACCCTTCACTCCCATGTCAATTAAAAACCTGTCTAACTCACCCTTGAATATATTCAATGACCCAGCCTCCACTGCTCACTGGGGAAGACAATTCCAAAGACTGTCGGCCCTTTGAGAGAAGGAATTCCTCCTCATCTCCATCTTAAACGGGAGACTCCTGGTTTTTAAACTGTGCCCCCCCTGTTTCTAGATTCCCCCATGAGAGGAAACATCCTTTCAGCATCCACTCTTTTATTCTATTTTGTTCTTCACTGCACATCACCATGTTTGACATTTGGAATATGGAAGCAATAAGATGCAGATCCGACCCAATGTCATCATGTTCTGGCTATGATTGAGAGAGCTCAGCAATAGGAACCTATTTCACACTCTGCAGTTTATAACCTAGTGATACCAAGAAAGATGTGAGCTGTGCACAATCCTTTATTTCTATTCCAGACTCTCCAATCTGAGGGACATTTTCTCAGCTCAATGACTCAGCCAAATGAAGCTCTGGGAAACTTGCTGAGCTATGAAGAGGTGTATGCCTTCAGCTGACTGGGCCCCTCCAGAATTCCCTCCCTGTGCTTATCCACCTCTCACCCCCTTTAAAGACTGCTTAAAACCAAGTACTGAACAGTAACCAAAACCCATTTTAATTTTCTTATTTCTTTTGTATCAGACAGAATGTGTAAAGGGTTTGTGGCCACTCAAAGCTCTGGGGTCTTTAACACAGCACAGGTTTAGACAGCACCTTGAATATAATTGAACACCCCGTTCCCGATTATTAAAGGTCTTCCAGTCTATAATTCAGTGTTAAATTGCTGGTCTTTTTAGAGAGTGCTTTCAGAGAGCTGGCATGACATGATGGGCAGAGCGGCCTCAATTTCTGTTACACAGAAGAACACAACAATTAAGAGCAGGAGGAGGCTATTCGGCCCCTTGAGCCTTCTCCGACATTCAATAAGATCATGGCTAATCTGATTGTGGCCTTAACTCCACTTTCCCGTCTGCCCCCAAATCCTTGACTCCCTTGTCAATCAAAAATCCAACTCAGCCTTGAATATATTCAATGCTCCAGCCTCCACTGCTCACTAGGGAAGAGAATTCCACAGCCCAATGACCCTCTGAGAGAAAGAATTTCCCCTCATCTCAGTCTTAAATGGGAAACTCTTTATTTTTAAACTGTGTCCCCTAGTCTCTCCCGCAAGGGGAAACACCCTCTCAACATCCACCCTGTCAAGTCCCCTCGGAATCTTATACATTTCAATAAGATCACCTCTCAATGTTCTAAATTCCAATGAGTATTGGCCCAACCTGATTAACCTTTCCTCGTAAGAATCAGTTAAGTGAATTGTGAGCCTTCCCTGAAATGATTCTAATGCAATTATAACCTTTCTTAAGTAAGGAGACCAAAACTGTACACAGTACTCCAGGTGCAGTCCCACTATGGTCCTATACAGCTGTCGCAAAACTTCCTTACTTTTATACTCAATTCCCCTTGCAATAAATGCCAACATTCCATCTGCCTTCCTAATGACTTGTTGTACCTGCAAATTAACTTGTTGTGATTCATGTATCAGGGCATCCAGGTACATGAACTTCTAGATTCATATATATTAGCTTTTAGAGGCTCTTGAAGCCATCCCATAACCTCTAATATGTGAATTGTATTTTGGCTCATAAACTGTCCATCAGCTTCCTCTGGGCATGGGAAGACTGCTGTATCTCCTCAAGAGCCCTTTTTCAGTGCTTACAGTTACCTGTTAAATTTACTGCCGCTCTTAATGAATGGCATCGGTCTTGCTATCAGGTGCCATTGGCCAGACAGGAAAGCATGTACTTAAACTGTGCTTAAAGACAACTGCAGACAAACCCAAGGGATGTCAGTGAAAGAGTTAAACACCGCATCTCTATGTGATATAGATCTAGCAGCCACGTTATGAAGTGCTTTGCTGAAAGGATATGACAGAAAACATAATACGAGCTTATTCCACCAATTCTTGCAATACTGCTGTCTTATTTCAAACATGCACAGGGTTAACTTCAAAAAATTTGTTACACATATTGAAAAGCAACAGAACAATTTTTCAGTGGGGCAATCGGATTCAGCATCCGAGAGGTTAATGATTATGTTTGCACACATTCCAGATAGCTGCTGCTGCTGCAGAAAGCAATGTCCCTCTACATATTAACTGCAGCTGGGCTGCACACTTAATGTCTATTTGAGCTAAAACAAGTCACATAAATTCTAGCTCAATGTAAACCCGTAACAAACTCTCATCACACCCCTTGCACACATCCATCAGCATTGTAAAATGGGACACTTACAGCTGCCCCAGTTAAGGCACACATCAGCAGAAATTTAAGTTCAGGTACTTACTTGTGCTCGTACCAACGGAGCTTCACACTTCTGCAGTTAACTGAACTTTAATCTTCCAGATCACAATTAACAAGAAGTTGATGCAACATATAAAAAAAAGACACAGCCCAGCGAATGCTTGTGTGGGGTGGGGTAACCAGTCCACGAGCTTCCCCACCTCTGCTTCTCTGAGTAAGTGTATCTTTGATGTTTAAGAGACAAACCAAGCTAATGCCTCTGATCACCATGGAGTTGAGGCCTGTCTATGTCCAATTGATTTTCATTCAGTAGCTTTTCAGCAGTGATTTGGACAAACCTGTGGGAGGTTTAGACAAACAGCAAAGTATGATTCATCCTCTCCCCGTACCATTCTCTCCTTCATTCAGAGAAAATGCTCCGATGGCAAAGATAGGGGCCAAAAGGTGGAGAAAAAAGCAGCTTTCCTATCACAGAGATAAAAACAAAAAACTACTGCGGGTGCTATCACATTCACTTATCCCACCAAGAATTGAAGTGTTCAACCATTAAACTTCGATTGTTCGGTTATTTATCTCTTGCCTTCCATAAAAGGCTGAATTTAAAGTGTTTCGGTGATTGCAAGTCTTCTAGATATTCATTTAATCAGGCTTCCTTGGAATCATTTAAAAATAAGACAGCCAGACTTGGCAAGTAAAACAGATGGAAGTGTAGAACAGGGATAAGAGTATCTGAAAAGAGATGGGTTAGAGATGCAGGTCAGAGCTCAGATAAAGTGACCTGCACTGGAGATGACAATTTCCCTTTCATTGTCTCTGATGCAGCACATTTCCAACATTCATCTTTTTATTTTACCTCCACGGGGTGTATTTTTGGGTAGGAGAAGCTAGGATGGGCCAAGTGGACTTACTCGTCACACCTATCTTATGAAAGAGTCCCACCAAATGTCACACTGCCTGTCAGAAATTGATGGACGCAGCTGTTAACTCCCTGTTTCCTAGCAGCTATTCATCACCTCCACACACATAGACGTGCACCCATGCACGCACATGCCAACACACACATGTACATGCACTTGTGCACATATGCATCCCCAAGTATATATGGACAGGCACACATGCACAAGCATACAATTATATATACACTCACAAACGCACATATACACACACATGCAAACACAAGTACACACACAATTGCATACACAACTTATTAACCTATTTCCTTCCCTCTTCCTGTCCCAACAAAATTTCCAGTCTCAAAAACCTCTCTCCAGCTTTTTCTGCATTAACTTTTCTGCATCTGCACTGACTAGGGTTTATTTTTGGCACTGAAGTTTTTGTTCTAATGATTCCCAGGCAATTTTAGTAAATGAGAGCCACTTGACAACTGAGGGGCACAACGCCTATTGTAAATGGAGGTGAACCAGGATTAAACATGTCCTCGCAGTGAATATTCAGAAATAGCCATCGCACACACGTCTCAGTGCCCCATTTGCTGAGGTGAATGACAGACAGCAGTGTCTCCATTGGTAACAGGGAGTTCCCAGGGTTAATGGCCCTCTTATGCCTATACCAGGTAAGTCATGTCTTGGTTTAGTCCTCTAACATTGGGCAGCCGTGCCCTCAGCTGCCCCAACCTGAAGCAATGGAAGAAGGAAGACATTTCAGAAGTGCCATTTTGGAAAGTGGCATCATCGGAACAGATGCGACAGAGGTGAAGGAACTGAGAGAATGGGATGGAGTCCTTAAAGGAAGCGGGGTGTGAGGAGCTGTAGTCGAGGTAGTTGTGGGAGTCGGTGGGCTTGTAATGAATATTGATGGACAGTCTATGACCGGAAATGGAGACAGAGAGGTCAAGGAAGGGAAGGGAAGAGTCAGAGATAGACCATGTGAAAATGATGGAGGGGTGAAAATTGGAAGTAAAATTGATAAAAGTTTTCCAGGTCCAGATGAGAGCATGAAGCAGCACCGAAACAGTCATCGATGTACCGATAAAAGAGATGTGGGAGGGGGCCTGAGTAGGACTGGAATGTTCCACATATCCCATAAAGAGACAGGCATAACTGGGACCCATGCGGGTACACATAGCCACACCTTCTATCTGGAGGAAGTGAGACAAGTTTAAGGAGAAATTGTTCAGTGTGAGAACAAGTTCAGCCAGATGGAGGAGAGTAGTGGTGGATGGGGTTTGTTCGGGCCTCTGTTCGAGGAAGAAGTGGAGAGCCATCAGACCATCCTGGTGGGGGATGGAGGTGTAGAGGGATTGGACGTTCATGGTGAAGAGGAGGCGGTTGAGGCCAGGGAACTGGAAATTGTTGATATGATGTAGGGTGTCAGAGGAATCACGGATGTAGGTGGGAAGAGACTGGAAAAGGGAGAAAGAACGGAGTCAAGATAGCAAGAAATGAGTTCCGTGGGGCAGAAAGAGGCTGACACCTCTACCAGTCTAACGGGACAGCCCTGTTTGTGGATTTTGGAAAGGAGGTAGAAGCGGGCTCTCAGGGGCTGGGAGACTATGAGGTTGGAAGCTGCCACATCTACAGCTCCTTACACCCCGCTTCCTGTAAGGACTCCATCCCATTCACTCAGTTCCTTCGCCTCCGTCGCATCTGTTCTGATGATGCCACTTTCAAAAACAGTTTCTCTGACATGTCCTCCTTCTTCCTTAACCGAGGTTTTCCCCCTACTGCATTTGACAGGGCCCTCAACTGTGTCCGGCCCGTCTCCCGCGCATCCGCCCTCACACCTTCTCCTCCCTTCCAGAAACATGATAGGGTCCCCCTTGTCCTCACTTTTCACCCCACCAGCCTCCGCATTCAAAGGATCATCCTCCGCCATTTCCACCAACTCCAGCATGATGCCACCACCAAACACATCTTTCCCTCACCCTCCCACTGTCAGCATTCCGTAGGGACCGTTCCCTCCGGAACACCCTGGTCCACTTCTCCATCACCCCCAACAGCTCATCCCCTTCCCATGGCACCTTTTTATGCAATCGCAGAAGGTGCAACACCTGCCCCTTTACCTCCTCCCTCCTCACCATCCAAGGGCCCAAACACTCCTTTCAGGTGAAGCAGCATTTCACTTGCACCTCCTTCAATTTGGTCTACTGCATTCGCTTCTCCAAATGTGGTCTCCTTTACATAGGGGAGACCAAACACAGACTGAGTGACCGCTTTGCGGAACACCTTTGGTCTGTCTGCAAGCATGACCCAGACCTCCCTGTCACTTGCCATTTCAACACTCCACCCTGCTCTCATGCCCACATGTCCGTCCTTGGCCTTCTGCAATGTTCCAGTGAAGCTCAAAGCAAACTGGAAGAACAGCACCTCATCTTCCGACCAGGCACTTTACAGCCTTCCGGACTGAATATTGAGTTCAACAACTTCAGACCATGAACTCTCTTCACTACCCTCGCCGCTTTTTTAATCCCCTTTTTTCTACATTCATTTGTTTATTCTTTATCCACCTACTTTTTATCCACTTATTTTTATTCATTTATTCGTTGTTTTATGTCCTTTCCTAATCCCTCTTCTATCCCAAATTTCTACCCCTCTTCCCCCCAACCCCACCCCCACAAGGCCCATCTGCTACTTGTTCCATGTTGTTCTTTCCGGAGTGTTTACCCTTGTTCTGCTATTATCACATTCTGCTTTCTTACCTTTATGCCACTATCAGCACCTTTTTTAGCCCTTGCTCACTACCATTAACACTCCCTTTGTCCTTTCGCTCATGACATCGTTGTCAGTCTCCCCTTTGACCCCACCTATCGCTGACCTCCTGTCCAGCTTCACCTGCCCCACCCCCTCCCACCTTAAACAGTATAAATTTCATCACATTTCCACTTCTCTTCAGCTCTGAAAAAGGGTCATACGGACTCGAAATGTTAACTCTGTTCCGTTCTCCACAGAAGTTGCCAGACCTGCTGAGTTTTCTGTTTTTGTTTCAGAGTGTTCCAGCATCCACAGTACTTTTCTTTCATCTGAGAGATTGGTGAACCTTGGTTTGAAAGTAAGCCTATATATAACCTATATATTATAATTGTTTCTTTATTATTTCATGGGATGTGGGTGTCACTGGCAAGGACCAGCATTTATTGCCCATCCCCTAATTATCCTTGAACTGAGTGTTTTGCTGGGCTATTTCAGAGGGCAGTTAAGGGTCTGTGTGTCTGGGGTCACATGTAGGCCAGACCGGGTAAGGACAGCAGGTTTCCTTCCCCTAAAGGACATTAGTGAACCAGATGGTTTTTTGTGACAATGGTTTCATGGTCACCATTACTGAGACTAGCTTTTAAGTTCCAGCTTTAATTAAGTGAATTTAAACTCTACCAGCTGCCACGGTGGGATTTGAACCCATGTCCCCAGAGCATTAATCAGGGCTTACTGAGTTACTAGTCCAGTGACATTACCACTACACCACCATCTAATACATATATGTAAGCTTATCAATATAAGACCTGTTGATGCTAATACGATCAGTTACTAAAGTTTCCCTTTATTGACCAACTTCTGAATAGAACCAGGATACAACTTATTGACCTGTTTATTGTATGTGTCTTGAGTCCTTATCATGCTGCTGAAAAGACTTCTTCTCTCACTCTTCTTACACTTTTGATGCTTTTGATGTATGACTGGCAGGTGCCAAGATGCGAGACACAGGCAAACACAGCGTGCTATTAAATAATTGTAATGAATTGGAACCAAAACAAGTGAATGGACTGCACATTGACAGCTCAATCAAGAGCTCGGATGCACCAGGACTAAAGAACGGTGAATCTCTCTCTCTCTCTCTCTCTCTGCTAATGCAGTAACAAGGGTTCATTAATTCCAATCAGTTTATGACATCTTTCCCCAGCAAGATCCTTAAGCATTGATGTCATTCACAGTGGTCTCCATGGCAGCTCAACAATTTCCTGTCCGTTAATGTGCTTGATTGTTTAGTGGAATTGTTATTAATGTGTGCAGGATGACAGCTACCTGAAGTGAGCTATAAGGCTTTAGTTCCATCCGTGGCTCTAACTGATGCCAGAAATCTGTGGCATTGGCAAGTAAGTCACCGAGGCTGTTTTGATTTTATTTTGGGTTTTCTCTTGTTTCTTTCCCGAAGGTGCTCACTCTCAGAATCGTTGAATCTAACAGCACACAAGGGGTTAATTCAGACCACCATGCCTGCGCCAGCTCCTTGAGATAAAAGAAAGACTTGCATTTATACAGTTCCTTTCATGACCTTAGGACTCCTCAAAGTGCTTTACAGTCAATGAAGTACTTCTGAAGAATAGAAAGAAAAATAAAGACTTGCATTTGTATAGCGCCTTGTATGACCACCAGTTTTCTCAAAGTGCTGCACAGCCAATTGAGTACTTTTTGAAATGTAGCCACTGTTGTAATGTAGGAAATGTGGCAATGAATATGTGCACAGCAAGCCCCCACAAACAACATAAAAGCAAAATACTGCAGATGCTGGAAATCTGAAACAAAATCAGAAAATGCTGGAAAAACTCAGCAGGTCTAACAGCAACTGTGGAGAGAAAGACAGAGTTAACATTTCTAGTCTGTATGACTGAAGAAGAGTCACACGGACTCAAAACGTTAACTCTTTGTCTTTCTCTCCACAGCTGCTGTTAGACCTGCTGAGTTTTTCCAGCATTTTCTCTTTTTGTCCCACAAATAGCAAGCTGATAACGACTGAATAATCTGCCTTTGTGATGTTGATTGAGGGGTAAGTATTGGCCAGAGCTCCGGGGAGAACTCTTCTTTAAAATAGTGCCATGGGGTCTTTCACATGCACCCGACCAGGCAGATGGAGCCTCAGTTTAACGTCTCTCCTGAAAGACAGTGGAGCACTCCTTCAGTGCTGCACTGGAGTGTCAACCTGGATTTTTGTGCTCTTTATTTGCAGCAATTTCATATTAAGCATAATATGGGGTGATTATTTATCCATTCTGAAAAGAGCCCTTTAACCATAAGAGTTTTAGAACCACTGTACCACATTATTCTGTTACATTACATCACACTATGGTGCGAGATGCTATAAAGGTTATTGTTATGAGGTTGCTGCTGCCCCTGGTCCTGACCATGAACCTTCAAGAGGAGACAGAATTTTTAAATTTTATATGTTCATGGGGTATGAGTGTCGCTGGCTGGGCCAGCATTTATTGCCCTTCCCTAATTGCCCTTGAGAAGGTGGTGGTGAGCCGCCTTCTTGAACCGCTGCA
Organism: Cetorhinus maximus; assembly: GCF_964194155.1. Taxonomy (NCBI): domain Eukaryota; kingdom Metazoa; phylum Chordata; class Chondrichthyes; order Lamniformes; family Cetorhinidae; genus Cetorhinus; species Cetorhinus maximus. Next base: position 2,975,384 of record NC_135908.1, read on the forward strand.
GTCCATGCGGTGTAGGTACACCCACAGTGCTGTTAGGGAGAGAGTTTCAGGATTTTGACCCAGCGACAGTGAAGGAACGGCCGATATATTTCCAAGTCGGGATGGTGAGTGACTTGAAGGGGAACTTGCAAGATGGTGTCCCCATCTATCTGCTGCCCTTGTCCTTCTAGATGGGAGAGGTTGTGGGTTTGGAACGTGCTGTCTAAGGAGCCTTGGTGAGCTGGGACACTGTATCTTGTAGATGGTACACACTGCTGCTGCTGTGCAGGGAGGTGGATGGAGTGATGTTTAAAGTGGTGGATTGGGTGCCGATCAAGTGAGTTGCTTTGCTGTGGGTGTTGTTGAGCTTCTTCACAGAATTGTTACAGCAGAGAAGGAGGCCATTTGGCCCATCGTGCCTGTACTGGCTCTTTGAGTGGGCAACTCACCTAGTACCATTCCTCTGTCTTCTCCCCGTAGCTCTGCACATTCTTTCTTTTCAAATAACTAATGCCCTTTTGAATGTTTCTTGAGTGTTGTGGAAGCTGCACTCACCCAGGCAAGTGGAGAGTATCCCATCACACTCCTGACTTGTGCCTTATAGATGGTGGACAGGCTTTGGGGAGTCAGGAGGTGAATTACTCACCGCAGGATTCCCAGCCTCTGATCTGCTCTTGTAGCCACTGTATTTATGTAGCTAGTCCAGTTCAGATTCTGGTCAATGATAACTCCCAGGATGTTATGATTTTGACTCCCTTCTATTGGAGGCTATCTCTGTCCCAGTCAGGAACTAGCCCAGCCCCCTCTGGAGGGAGACTGAGATCCAGCACCCACTGTACCAGCCAGCACCACATTCGAGAGGCTCACTACTTTCCAGGGAGAGACAAAGAGCAGGCGCATGCAGAGATGTGCTTGTACTACACACAATAGGACACTTTCACCCAGTTGAGGGTTGTATTGCAGCCTTGTCATTCACAGTGACTAACCAGTGCCAATTGTGACTGAGTCACCAAGTCCAATGCACAGTGACAGATACATGCTCGAGAAGAAAATTGACACAATTACAAAACTTATAATATTTAAAAAAGCCTCGCCTCTCACCCAGCACATTTGTTGCTGCAGTGGTGTTAGGGTTGTAGAGATGAGCAGCTACATTTGACACCACAGCCATTGGCATTTAGGAAACTTGATCTTCTAGACATGGGAAGTTCTGAAATGGAAACAAAATCATCTGTAGATCATTTCAGACTCGGGCAAGTACTTAGGGAACTGAGTTGGCCTTGTGAGGCAGGGACATTCAGGCTGTTTAAAGTGGCATTGAACAACGTATTAGTTGAAATGAAAGTTATGGACCATCAACGAGTGCCCAGCAAACAAACCGCCCTCACCCTGATATTTATTTTGGTTCCCTCACGTGGTTTCGGAGAGGATGTCATTAAGAGCAGCTGATTGAAGAGAAGCAAATGTGTTTTTAAAGTGCATTTGCTGATTTGCTGATCATCTTTTGATTCCTCATTATTTCAGGCAGAACCATGTGGCTCCAGGACAGTGAAGCAGAGGCCAGACATTTCAGAAGCTATCCTACAGCTCAGGGCTCACCGACCCCCCAGGACTGTCCCAGTGCTGACAGCCGCTAAGGCAGTGCTTCCCAAAATTATTCACAGTATGACCCCATTTTCATGCATCAGACTTCATGTGACCCTGGGGTGAAACCTTGGGCGGGAGGGGATACGAGAGTTGTTGAGTGGGGCAGTGGGAAGGGTTTGAGTGTGTCCCCTCCTTCAACCCCCATCTCCCCCTCCTTCACATCCATCATCCCCAATCTTCCCCTCCTTCACTCCCATCTCCCCCTCCTTCAACCCCCATCTCCCCCTCCTTCACCCCCAATCATCCCCTCCTTCACCCCAATCTCCCCCCCTTCAACCCTCCATTTCCCCCTCCTTGACCCCGATCTTCCCCTCCTTCACCCCTCCATCTTCCCTTCCTTCACCCCCAATCTTCCCCTCCTTCACTCCTATCTCGCCCTCCTTCAACCATCCATTTCCCCCTCCTTCAACCCTGCACCTCTCCTTCCTTCACCCCCATCTCCCCCTCCTTCAACCCTACATCTCCCCCTCCTTCAACCCTACATCTCCCCCTCCTTCACCCCCCATCCCCACTCCTTCACTCCCATTCCCATTCCTTCACCCCCCATTCCCCCCTTCACCCCCAACCTCCCCTCCCTCATGCCCATCCACCTCTTCTTGACCACTATCTCCTCTTCATTCACTCCCCCCCATTTCGCTCATGGAGGGACTTGATGAAAAAGCTGAGTTTCTCCAAAAAAAATGAACATGTTCACTATCTTTTTTTGCAGCAGCAATCGAGCCTCAGAGAGTAGTCCACTAGGCCACGCCCACAAACAAAAAAGTGAGGATTTAAAGGGGCCTCGCAGCTCTCAGAAATCAATCCAAGATTCACAGCAGCCTTTGGTGCCCCTTAAACCGTAACTGTGTCCCCATAACACTCATCATCATAACAATTTCAGGACAAGTAACCACAAAATTAGTCTGAACTTCACTGTGAACCTTGACTGACATTGTTGCATTATTTGTAAATGTCTGCAAAGAGCTAGGAACTAATTAATCAGGAACTAATTGTCATATGTAACTGTTCCAGGGGGCCACATTTCACCACTGCACTAGAGACTCACATGAAGTGGAACAGAACCAGTGCAAACCGGCCCTTCTTTTGCACAAGGTAGCATGGTAAGTTGAAGATAAAGAGTTCTTGTAGTAACTTTGGGTATAGCCTCTCCCGCTGTCTATCAGGGGTCATGTGATGTTCCTGGAGGCTCCGACCAATGAGCCTTGAGCGCGGGCAATCTAAGGGGTGGGGCTTCCTGATCGAGCTTGTAGCACCTGAAAAGCTCTCTGTAATAAAGTTTATCTGTTTCTTGTTGAAACCTGTCCGCTCTGTCAAGTCATTACATTTCTGATCTTTCCAAGCTTAAAGTGCGATTATTAACAACACCTGGGAACCAAAAGCAACCAGAACATACAGCAGAACTAAGTATTTTAAAGCAAAATGATAGAATCTGGTCAATATCTGCCCAGTCAAATGAAATGTCTACACATGTCCAGAGTATCTTCAACACTAATAGTACACTTACCTTAAAGTGAGAAGCTGGCAATATTTGCCAGAATGGCTTTCTTTTCCAAATCATAGTATTTACAGCAAAGAAACAAGTCAACCAATCTACGCTGGTGTTTCTCTTCCACAGAAAGCTCCATCCACCCTTCTTCATCAAACTCATTCAACATATCCTTCTGATCTATTCTCCTTCATGTATTTATCCAGCTTTCCCTTAAACGCATCTATACTATTTGCCTCAACATAAGAATATAAGATGTAGGTGCTGGAGTCGGCCATTTGGTCCCTTGTAACCACTCCACCATTTCATAAGATCATGGCTGATCTGATTAGCTCCACTTTCCTATCTGCCCCCCTGCCTACCCATGGCTCGATCAAAATCTGTCTAACTCAGCCTTGAATTCACTCCACTGATCACTGAGGAAGAGCATTCCAAGGACTAACGACCCTCTGAGAGAAGAAATTTCTCTTCATCTCCACCTTAAATGGGAGATCACTTATTTTGAAAGTGTGCCCCCTTGTGCTAGATTCCCCCACGAGGGGAAACATCCTCTCAGCATCTACCTTGTCGAACCCCTCAGAATCTTTCATGTTTCAATACAATCACCTCAACTGCTCCATGTGGTAGCATGTTCCACATTCTAATCATTCCGTGGGTACAGAAGTTTCACCTGAGTTCCCCGCTTAGTGACTATCACATAATGATATTTTATTGTTACAGTCTCTCTAGCAAGTGAAAACATTTTCTCTACATCTCACCTATCAAACCCATTCAGAACCGTAAAACCTTTATCAGGCACCCCCTTCAATCTCTTGTTTTAATAGTGCTGACTCTTGCTGGGGCACAATGTTCATAGAAACATAGAAACAAAGAGCAGGAATAGGCCATTCGGCCCTTCGAGCCTGTTCCGCCATTCAATATGATCATGGCTGACCTTCTATCTCAACGCCATATTCCCACTTTCTCTCCCCATACCCCTTGATGCCCCTAATATCTAAAAATTTATCAATTTCTTTCTTGAATATACTCAGTGACCCGGCCTCCACAACCTTCTGTGGTAGAGAATTCCACAGGTTAACCACCCTCTGAGTGTAGAAATTTTTCCTCATCTCAGTCCTAAATGGCCTGCCCCGTCTCCTGAGACTGTGGCCCCTGTTTCTACACTCCCCAACCAGGGGAAACATCCTCCCTACATCCAGCCTGTCTAGCCCTGTTAGAGTTTTATATGTTTCAATCAGATTCCCTCTCATTCTTCTCAACTCTAGTGAAAACAGGCTCAAGCGAACCAATCTCTCCTCATACAACAGTCCTGCCATCCCTGGTATCAGCCCAGTGAACCTTCACTGCACACCCTCTATGGCAAGTATATCCTTTCTTAGGTAGGGAGACCAAAACTGCAACACTCTGATATCATCAAATGCCCAGAAGCTTACTCAGCAGGTCATTCATAATGAGCAAGTGCCATTGGGCTCCTTGATCTCTCCCCTCTCCTTGGATGTACACAGGGGTCTCTGGATAACGATGAGAAACAGGAATCTTGGCTCTTTCCCCCCATAACTTTCAACTCGAACGGATCTTCAGTTATTGATTGAACTGATGAAAAGGAGAAAATGTTTGACCGGGAATTAGAAAGACACATAGTGAGCCCTGAAGAGTTTGTTATATGGATGGGCTTTCAACAAATACGCAGAAGGAAACAAGATAAATTTATCATGACCTCAGACCATTTGTTCTTGTGTAAAGGAAAAATGGTCAGCAGCAGAAATAACTCCAAGGATTTGTATTAAATGGTCCAGTCTCGCAAAGGCCAGTGAAATCATAAGAATGACACACAATCATCTGTACAAATACAGAGTCAGCTGCCTCTTTTATTTATGTATTTGTTCACGGGACATGAGCATTGCTGGCTAGGCCAGCATTTATTGCCCATCCCTAACTGCCCTTGAGAAGGTGGTGGTGAGCTGCCTTCTTGAGCTGCTGCAGTTCATGTGGTGTAGGTACACCCACAGTGCTGTTAGGGAGGGAGTTCCGGGATTGTGACCCAGCGACAGTGAAGGAACGACGATATATTTCCAAGTCAGGATGGTGACTGGCTTGGAGGGGAACTTCCAGGCGGTGGTGTTCCCATGTGTCTACTGCCCTTGTCCTTCTAGATGGTAAAGGTCGTGTGTTTGGAAGGTGCTGTCTAAGGAGATTTGGTGAGTTGCCTCGGTGATACACGCTGTTGGCGGTGGAGGGAGTGAGTGTTTGTGGATGTGGTGCCAATCAAGCAGGCTGCTTTATCCTCAATGGTATTAAACTTCTTGAGTGTTGTTGGAGCTGTGCTCATCAAGGCAAGTAGAATGTGTTCCATTACACTCCTGACTTGTGCCTTATAGATGGTGGACAGGCTTTGGGGAGTCAGGAGGTGAGTTACTTACCACAGGATTCCTAGCCTCTGGCCTGCTCTTGTAGCCACAGTATTTACATGGCCAGTCCAGGTACGTTTCTGATCAATGGTAACCTCCCAGTATATTGATGGTGGGGGATTCAGTGATGGCAATGCTGCTGAATGTCAAGGGGCGATGGTTAAACTCTCTCCAAATGCAGATGGTTATTTTCTAGTACCTTGTGTGGCGTGAATATCACTTTCCACTCAGCAGCCCAAGCCTGAATGTTGTTCTGGTTTGGCTGCACGCAAGAAATTCTTCATCGTCTGACGAATTTTGAATGGTGCTGAACATTGTGCAAGCATCAGCAAACATTCCCACTTCTGACCTTATGGAGGAGGGAAGGTCATTGATGAAGCTGCTGAAGATGGTTGGGCCTAGAGGAGCTACCCTGAGGAACTCCTGCAGCGATGCCCTGGGACTGAGATGATTGGCCTCCACCAACAACATCTTCCAGAAAATGCAATGGAAAGATCCCCTCCCACCTCCCCGATTCCCATTGACTTCAATTTTACCATAGTCCCTTGATGGCCAAATGAGCCCCCTCTCCAATATTTTTATTACCAGTAGAATCATACAACACTGAAGGAGCCCCCAATAATTAACCCACCATGTCTATGCTAGATCTTTGAAAGAGCTTTCTAATTAGACTCACTCTCCTGCTCTTTCCCCTTTATCCGGCACATCTTTTGAAGTCTATAACAAAATCCCTTTTGAAGTAAACAGAAAATGAAAAGGCCCACAAATTTTTTAATGCTACCAAGATGACTTTTGCCCTGGTTTGATTTGCAGCGTTGCCCCCTGGGAGGGCAATCTTTAATTCCTGGAGCCTCCAGGGTATTTCTGAGGGTTGGGCAGCCCTACCTAAAGGTCAGAGGTGAGCCACAAGCAGGCCCCGGGCTGCATCAGGAGTTGCTCTGTATGTGGAGGAGAAGTATTGCTCAAGCGAGGAGGGATACAGACCAGTTTGCAATAAAACGCAAACTGGAAAAATTTACCAGGCCGCATCATAGTTACAAATCACTTTTAAAAAGGATTAAATCAGTACGGTAACCAATTGATTATCCTTCAAGCTCCCTACTGGTCTCGATGTAAATGTTTGGCAGCAAGGAATTCCTAATAATATGGAGTGGATGACGCAATATTTAAGTCTTGATGAATCAGTTTTAATTTCCTTGAATTAATGTGAATTATAACAAGTTCATTTTGCAGCGGTTGCCATGGGAGACACACTAGGCCAAGCTCGGAGTTCTTAAGAGTGAAAGGTTTGTTGGGACGTGGTTTGAATGCTGGACGCTTGTGTTCACACAAACAGCTAATAGTGCCACCAAGTGTTGGCTCACATACCCTGTCAGAAATACTGTAGAACACACTCGATAGTGGGTGACCCCAGCTAGGCTATTCCACTCTTTTTCTCTTGTGGAGATTATTTTGGCAAGGGGAGTTGGGGTGAGGGGAGGGGGAAATGTTTCCCTCTTCTACAATTTGCAATTTGTTTTTTTACCCAGTTTTCTCTTGTCGAGCTATCAAATTGCTGCTGATGATTGCAATTGCAGAGGCTTCACTCATTCTTGTCCAAACGGCTGTTAATTCAGCTGTGAATCTTCACAATGAGAGTTGATGCCCTGTTGCGCTGTGGGAGGTGTCAATATAGCCAAGAGCAATATTGTCCTCGCCCTTTAACCCCACAAGTGATCTTTCAGGAGAATCGGAAGCCTCCCCATCCTAACGCAAGTGCGTTCAATTGTAACACTCCTATCCTAGCCCTGGATGAGGTCAGATTGCAGCACAGTTTTGGGATTAAACCTTGTCTTCCTGGCTCATTGGCCCACTGGAAAACGACCGTACCTAGTTATTTTTCCCTTCCCTCTCACCACGGGCTAAACTGGACAGCTCTCGAAGAGCTGACACAGCCAGGAAGGGGCTGAATGGCCTCCTTCTGTGCTTCAAGTCTCTTTGAATCTATTCACCTGAAACCTCTGCACTTTAAGCAGCTTCCATGTTGCTGCCTCTATAGTCAGCCACTGAGCATGCTTATATTCTTAGCTTTGCAACTTTCTTTTGATCGGGGATGTATATCCAAACCATGTTACAACTTAAACACATTTTAGTTAAGTTTGGTCTCAGGACAGAGTCAATGCAGGCAAGGGTTCATTCTTTTGCCCATCCTGGTTTACCCCTAGATGATGACAGTGAGCTGCCTTGTGCAAACAGCAATCGCTTTCAACCAGAAAATCAACTTCAGAGGATTTAAACCAACAGAAGGGAAATTGGAAACGAATATCAGGAAGAACCTCTTTTCCCAAAGTATGACAAACTCTCGAGATGGTCTTCCAGGCAAGTGAGTATATTGGGAATGTTTAAAAATAGATGAGTGTTTTAATGGGATTTGAGAGAAGTGAGCTGAGTAATAGCTTTGAAAGATGCCTCAATCAATAATAGCCTCCCACGGCACGGTAAACAAGCAGGTCTTATGGTGCAGTGGGCTGCCTCTGAGCCAAAAGCTCTAGGTTCAAATCCCACTCCAGGACTTGATGGTCAAGGAAGATGTGTCCATAATATGGCCAAACAGGTTGATTATCAACCTGCAAATTTTTCCAACACATGCCGATGGTAAGAGTGGGAGAGATTCCTGGTCAGCCATGTGATGGAAAAAAAAGCTATCCATAGCTCCAGACTACAACATACATGTAAAAGTATGTGTTGCCATAGCAACTTGGGCTCCCTAAGTGAAATATAACGCACCATTACCTAACAGGCATTGGATTTTAAAAAAAATATAACATGCATTCTGTTTGTGTGGGCATGTATCGCAAAAACTAAAACCCTGCATTTCTATAGCACCCATCATGCCCTCAGCCATCCCAAAGCGCTTTATAACCAATGAAGTGTAGTCACTGTTGCGATGTAGGGAACACAACAACTTTTACCCAGCATGTCCCTAGGATGGCAATGAAGGAAATGATCAGGTGATTTGTTGATGCAGGCATGTTGGCTATTGAACTCCCCCTCACCCTCTTCAAACAGCACGGTTGCATCTTTCACATCCATCCGAGGTCAGACGGAGGCGCAGTTTAGCATCTCATCTTAAAGGCAGCACCTTCAAAATCCATTCCCATTAAAACACTCATCTATTTTTAAACATTCCCAATATACTCGCTTGCCTGGAAGACCATCTCGAGAGTTTATTGTACTTTGGGAAAACGGGTTCTTCCTGATATTCATTTCCAATTTCCCTTCTGTCTATTTAAATCCTCTGACATTGCACAAGGCAGCTCACTGTCATCATCTAGGGATTAGAATAGTTAGCTACTTGTTTGACCAGCGCAGACTCGAAGGGCCGAAGGGCCGAAGGGCCTTTTTCTGTGTTGCAGACCTCTATGACACTGACAGTGCAGCACTCCCTCTTTACTGCTTTCAGAGGGTCCGCCCAGATTTTATACTCAAGTCTCTGGAGTGGGACTTGAACCCTCAACCTTCTGAGCCAGAGGCTGGTAGCTTGTTAACATAATCAAAAGGCCAATTAGGGCCATTGATAGACGCTGACTGGAATTTTTTGCTTGGCGTGTGGGCCCCACCCCCCTGCCCCCCGATGTTGTCAGCAGCAATGACAAATGTCTGGGAAGTGGCTCTGGGCGGCAGACTGGGTGAGAGGGGGTGGGGCACGTGGAGGTGGGCAATTCAGGATCATTTTGAGCCAACCCCGAACACCAACCTAACCATAGCTGCAGCCCCAGGTCACCCCGCGGAGGGTTTCCCAGCTGCTGTGCCCCATTTTTCAATTCAACTGCGTTCAAAGTGCTGAGAGGGCACTTCAAGGTGGAGGTACTCTCTCTCCCTTACCTACAAGTGGCGCACCAGCTTCCCAAGCCTACCCGCCATCTTTGATTGGATAGCGAGCGTGTCCACTGTCTGTTAAATGGCCAATCCAGGCAAAGTTGATGTCTTGTGAGATGGGGTTGAGACCTGCATTTGATGCTGATGTCAGGGTCCTGATCCAAAACCAAAAATCCTGCCTGTCGAATCTATGGCATAGAAACAGGCCATTCAGCCCAACTAGTCCAATGCTGGCATTTACGCTCTACACAAGCCTTCTGACACCCTGTTCAACGTATCCTTCAATTCCTTTGTCCCTCGTGTGTTTATCTAGCTTTCCCTTAAATGCATCAACACTATTCACCTCAATCACCACCTTGTGCAATTTGTAGAGTGACAATTATCACAATTCAGTTATTGCATAATTAAAAAAGGTACAATAAAAACACACACGCCTGGGAGCAGTAAAAGTTTATTTGGATAAAAAACATTCACGTGAATGTCAAAGAGAGACGACCAAAATATACAGAAATATCATAAGTAGCATAATTTGAGGTATTGATGTCATCTAGTCTATTTGCCAGTCAATACATAATATAGACACAATAGTCAACACTCACAAAGAATAAAAATTAATAAAAAAGACTTTCAGTATGTTAGTGTGTGGCCAGACTACATTCCAAATCTTTGTTGATTAATCCTCGGATCTTATATTGCTTTCGTGTTGCTTTAATTGTGTACATGATGTAATGGCAACAACCAAAAACAATTTTGGCTTATTTATTTTGTCAAGTCCCACTTTTTTTAAATTAAAAAATATTTTAAAATCTCTGAACATGATAAAGAGTTGTAAGAGGTAGCTATAAAACTTTCGTCTTTTACTTCGTAAAGTTAAAAAATGAAACATAGTAAATTGTAACACTTAAAAATAAAATCATGCTGAAACTAGCAGAAGGGTCATTCACTGTCGCTTAACTTTTTTTTTTGCTCTCTGCCCCTGAGTACCTTAAGATAACCGTTGAACTTTGACCGGGTCACACTGGAACCTGGCACCAGTTGGTTAATACACGTTTTGAAGTGCTCCCTGAATAATTGCGCTTACATTAATGTTAGTTCAATGACGCACTGTACACCTGCTAGTTTTGCTGTCGGCACTGACACCTATAAAACACCCCCCACCACCCCACCCCACCCCACCATTTTGGTTCAACTACCACCATCCAATCAGGTTTCAGTGTTAACCACTCCTCATTGAAAGGTATCCCAGACAGAATGGCATGGCTCCTCTGATCTACAGGTCCCTCAAACCCAAAACCCAGCATCACCAAATGACCGCTTCCGTGGTCTACCTTGGCGTTGTCCCTGTGGGCTGTTGCAACTCACTGTGGTCTTGCAGCTTAACGGCATTTATTTTTTTTGCTGTGAGTTTATTGGAGAGAGAGACCAAAATCTGGGCCCTGGGCAATGTCAAGGCAGCCCAAAGCAATGGATGTTCTTCAGATTACATAACACAAGAGGCAATTCAGCCCATCGTGGGTGTGCTGGGTCTTTGTAAACTATCCAGTTGGTCCCCACTACTCCCTGTTCTTTCCCTATTGCATTGCTTGTCACATGAATCACATTTAAACATTAAAATGGTCTTTCCCATCCTCCTCACCACCCCAGCTTCCCCCCGCCCACCCCGTAGAAAACAAGAATGCTGAAGACAGCCAACTACTCATTGTAGTCTCCAGGGTCAACACCCCAGTCCTGGCCCCTTGTTTCATTGCTGAATGACTTGCTCCTTCCACCATAATCTGCTGATAAGATCAGGCTTTAATGAATTAGGGCAGTTCAATGGGTTTCACTCTGTGACATCCTCCAAGCTGATAACGGTTGAATATTTAAACTTAACAAGCCGTTCTGCAAAGTCCGATATAGCCTGTTGGACGTTGTGAAACATCCCATAGATTATATCATGTCTGTGAATTGGAAGATACAATTCAGCAGCTGCCAATGACATGCGAGTTGCAGTGTGCAAGAGTCTCATTGTGTTAAGACTTCAAGGGGCTGTTCTCCTTGGGGAAGCAGTCATGTACAGTGCAAATTCAACAAGGCACTGACACTGTCTGTAGATTTCATACTTGTTCTTGAAATGTGAGGACAATCATTGCCCACCCCCCTAGTTTGCACAACAGAGGACCTGACAATGTGGTTAGCAAATGGTCCCCTCATTAGTGAACGGTAATCTATCAAGGTGAGACATAACCTAATTTTCATTGCAGTCATCAGAAGAAATTACTTCTAAAGCTAATCGAGTCTCTGGGCTTGTCTCGGTTGAAGGCCACACATCGGGTTAGCCTTTCAAAATTATGGCTGCTTAATCTAGAATTGCACAAGGGCTGTTAAAATTCTTCAGCTGGGCCTCAGGTACCAGCCTGTTCCTCTGCCTTTGCTGATGCTCCACCTTTTATATGACTTTAGCCCTGGAGATAACGGACAACATGCTGAATTAAGCTTTAAGAGGGAGTGGGGGGACTGGGTCCCTCTTATGAAAAATTGTTCAATTAACATTTCTATCTAGCTTTTGTCCCTGCTGATACTAAACACTCGGGCTGAAGAATTTGTGCTTAACGAGCTCAATAAGTGGGCAGACCTTTGACGAGCCCCATGCTGAGAGGCTACTGAATTCTGGGAACTCAGTTGAAAGGTCACGAGCAACTCTGGTCATTTAAAATACCTTCCTGCTGAAGCAATATACTCAGAGCAAGCAGGTCCATCCAACTGCTTTCAAATAATTGGTGCTTTATTATACCTGTTCAAACCCCATTCCTTTGTGCCCATCCAGCAGCTGGGGGAGGGAACGTCCGTAAGGAGGGGAGGGAGAGCGTGCACGGGTTACAAGGGGGACTAAGGTAGGGCAATGGCACCCGGCCAGTTGGCTCTTTTGGAGAAGCCGGCGCAGACACGATGGGCCAAATAGCCTCCTGCCGCGCCGCAACAAATCAACGGGTGGGATTTTACGGCCCCTCCCACTGGCGGGGTCTTGCGCTCCTGCCGAAGCCAATGGGGCTTTTGAACGGCTCGCCGCCTTTTGCGGCCCCGCCCCCAACCGTGACAGGGCCGTAAAATTCCGCCCTACGATTCCCCGAGCCATCCAGAGTTGGCGATGCCGCACTCCCGGGCCAGGGGCAGCCCCCAAGTTTACATGAGTGGTAGATAATGCACGAATCCACTCGGGGAAAAAAAACACCGATTAAAACATGGGCGGTGACTCCCTCAGTCTGCGGCCCTTAAGCCTAAGGCTGACCTTTTTTTTTTGGGGGGGGCCTTAATGCTCGCTGGTCTTGAACTGACAGCAAAAAGTGGTGTACAGTGCGGTCAGTGACAGTCAACATGCAATATATAAGCAAATCTCTTTGGTGCTCCCCCACCTTCACCCCCTACAAAGGGAACCCACCAGTGGGACTTCGGTGGCCCCACACGCCACCTTTTATTTATTTTTTTGGCAGCTTCTACATGCAAATGCAAGGATATCAATATTTATTTGAAGACAAGTCCTCAGCCCCCCACGTCTGCAACTCAACACGACATGAAACGGAGGGGCAAAAACGCACAATCTCAAAATCTTTGGAGGCATTTAATCATTTTCATTTTTTTTGGGGGGTTTGGGGTGGAGCATGTAATACGCTAGAGAGTTTGAGCAGTTCTTCATAAAACCTCCTCTTTGGTGTTAACAGTTTGGGAAATGGTTAATTGTCATAAACTTGCCAGCATTAAAAAGTACAACAGTAATTGACGGTTTGAGGTATATATATATATATATATATATATATATATCTATCTATGTGAAGAGACACAGAAAAAAGCCTGAGGTATTTCTGTTTCCATCTTTTAAGCACAGGGACCTGGATATAATTGTGCCGCTGCACAGAACTGACAATTATTTTATTTATTTACTTCAACCGAAAGAGAGAGCATTCCCAGTTGGTGACAATTCCCTTGTGGAAACGGTGCCTCAAGTTGCCAAAATAGCCTCGTGAGGTCAAAGGTTAAAAGTCCGGATGAGAACAAGGGCAGGTGTTGCACCCAATTCCCGACGCCTTAGGGCCCCTCCCCAGTGCCGAAGCGCCATCTTCCCCCGCTCTCAAAATGCGGATTGCGTCACAATTTTATGATCTTACAAATACGGTTGTACAAGAGGATATTTAATTAGTGTAGTAAAGGCTGCTGAAATTCAATTGCAGCCTTTGTCCAGTTAGTGACATTTAACCTTCTTAGACTCGGCGAATGGGGTGGTTGGAGGGGGGACCTTTTTGACTTGGTTTGGTAACCAGGAGCAAGGCTCACTGATCCACTGCGTTCACAGGTACCCTACAACAGACCCTCCAACTCAATCTCACTGCAAAGGGTGACGCCTTAATATCCCTGAACCACCACCCCCTATTATTTAATTCCTGCGCTGTTATCTCGTCCCTTAACCCACTGATGCGTATTCTATCAGAGAGCAGAGGTGAACATTTTTTAAGGCAGCCCAGCTTCACAAGGTGGGAAATCCCAGCCAAAGTTGGCCCTATCTCACCCATCAATACTTGAGTACAACCTTTCACAAGTGTTGTCATTTTGGAGCTCTGTTTTAGACAAACCCGGCTTGTATAGTTATGTTCATCCTTGAAACTAAACAGCAACAGGAAAAGGTGAAACGCAAAATAGCGGAAAAACACACTTACCAGGCAAACATTTCCACAGGGGCTCACTTGGAAAGATATAAAAATCATCGTGTGACTGAACAGAGACATCTCCATTTCCATTGGCCTACCCATTCATTTAAAACTTGATATATGTAAAAAAAAAAGGACACCTAAACTATACAAATGAAAATGGACTTGCTGGAGACGAGTTGGGACACTGGCACGTTTTAATCCAGTGTTCTCAAAATACTCGATGCTTCAAGCTCACTTGAAGTGCTTGGAGGCGAATTGGAAATGGCAAGATAGGGAGGGGAAGGGGCCTCATTGGTTGAATGCTGATGCTCAAGTGCACGTGGCTTCCTAATGGAACTGTCCTCTTCAAAGGGGGGGGTGGGGTAGTGCACACACTTCGGGGAGCAACCATTTTGTATGAGGGAGTGGCGCTGTTTAGAGGTACAGGTTGTTTCTCAACCGTGAGCAACAGGAGCTGAGGAGACCATCCCTGATGCGCATTTTAATTCTTCCTGGCCCTGTGCCACCAAGCGGTTCGATGCATTTTCAGAGGCCTCGGGGAATTGGTTGGGACTGTCTTTGTAAGAGAGGTGTCAAGGTAGGACTTAGAGAGAGCCCTGCTAACCAAGTGGGCTGCACCTTCATTTTCCAATATCACAGCAAGGCTGGTGAGTAGAAGCACCACAATTAGCCTGGGATCGGGAGGGGGAGATGCAGTCAGGCCTCCTAATCGCTTGTGATTCATTGATGGATGCTGGGCTTGGTTGGCAACATGCGCCTTAACCTCCCCTCCTCTCACTCCCCATACTTCTCTAGACCATCAGCATTCAATGCCTGGACTAGGGCATGAAGAGTAGTTCATTAGGCAAGGTATCATTGGAGGCCACTCAAACTGTCCCTCAACCCAGGTCACGACCTTAGGGGAAAGGGGGAGGGGAGAAAAGGGGAAGGGGAAAATAATTGAGGCAAAAGAAAAAGAAACACGCTAAAAAACGATGCTTGAGTGGGGGTGGGGTGTGGGGGGGGCGAGGGGAACAAGTTACACTCACTGAATTGTAGTTGTGAGGAATTACAACAGGTAAACAAAGGGCCAAGAGGAATATCTTGTAGGCGGGAACCAATAGTCACTGAATAAGACAAATTCTCTTCTTGTTACGCGATGTTCTGGGATGTTTTAGGGTAGCTCGAATTCTGTGACTCCCTCCCATTCTCCCCCTCCCCCAACGCCTGCCAACATCCCATGAAAAGTGTAAATCAGAGGCCTTGCTCACAGGCTTTTTGCCCTCCTCCTGGTAAAGTGGTTGAAGGTCAAAGGCGAGGAATAAGGCTGATTAGGAGAATGCAGAAAAATTCGCACGCACACACACACACGCTCACTCAGGACGAGTATTATAAAATTCGGTATCGACTGAGTGATTGGCACGTAAGCTGTGTGGAATGGGGGAGCAGTCAGGCTGCTCTGTCACCATGGAGACGGTTGGTAAGGGGTTACTCTGGCAACATTCCTGAATGGACACAGGCAAATCCATCTATTGCTTCATTGTGGGGCTGAATGGCCTACTCTTGCTCCTGTGTTCCGATAGAAGGAGGTGTTGATGGGGTGAGATGTCGCAGGTTGGAAGAGGCTTGTGTGGAGCGTGGGCCGAAGGGCCTGTTCCTGTGCTAGGATTTTATGAAATAGAGATTGGGAGGGACTGAAAATGGGTTGCTGATTTAATATTCCTGGTTTTATACAAACATACAAACTTGAAATTAGTCCCTTACTGGAGCAGAAGCAAATTACAGCTATGAATGGAATTTACCCATCAGACATTATATAGTAGACACTTAGGTGTTTAGGTACAGATGTGGGCATTAATTGGGTATACAAGTGAGCCCCCTCTAAATCAAGAGAGACTGAAATTGGTTGTAGGGTTAGGAGATGCATGCTCGTAATGTGTAGCTCTGTAAATAAATATCAAACTGTGCAAAGATTGACTCCAGTTCAGCTTTTTGGAGGACAATAGGCCCCTCAGCTCCCTGAAGTAGAGAATTCCAAAGGAGGAGATATTCAGTTATCTCCGAATGGACATATGAAACCCCTCCCCACCCGCAAAGTACAGGCCAACTCTACTTCGCCCTCACACCTCTCCCCCCCCATCCCGCACCCCCCCAACCAACCCTTCAGCACTACCTTCCCGTGACAGGGTCACTGTCACTGAGACTGGCTGCACCATTGGAGGAGTTGGTTTGGCCGTGTGTTGAGTGACTGTCCAGCTGCTAATGGGACTTCAGTTCCCTGAACCTCATTCCTCTGATGATGCTGCCAATGCTCCCAGGAAATGTGCGAAGGGAAAAAGGTATTGGAGGAAAAAAAAGACTTGCATTTCTGTAGCGCCTTTCATGACCACCAGATCGAAAGCATTTTACAGCCAATGAAGTAGTTTTGAAGTATAGTCACTGTTGTAATGTAGGAAACATGGCCGTCAATTTGCACACAGCAAGCTCCCACATGCAGCGATTATGACCGAATAATTTTTTTTTGTGATGTTGATTGGGGGATAATTATTGCCCAGGGCACTGGGGAGAACTCCCCTGCTCTTCTTCCAAATAGCGTCATGGGATCTTTACATCCACCCAAACTTCAACCTGAGCCAGAAAGATGGCACCTCCAACCGGGCAGCACTCCCCCAGTGCAGCACTGGAGCGACAGCCTGGAGCTTGGCGCTCAAGTCCCCGAGTGGGATTTGAACTCAGGACCTTGGGACTCGGAGGCGAGGTTGCTGAGCCACAGCCGAAACTCAAGCAAAAAGGAGAGGGTATTTTAAGAGGATCGATTGCTACGGTGGAGTTTTGACAAGGGTTGTGTCAAAGCAAATACCCCCCCGCACCCCCCCCTCTCCCTCATACAGACTTTGTGAGGCATTTTTTCAGGGCAGCTTGCCCAGTTCCACATGAAAGGGGCCTGGAACTAACATGATGTCTGATGGTCAGGAAACTGTGGCCTGTGTTGCTCAGGACTTATCGCCCGTTGTATTCAATAACAGGGGAGTCACCGTTGCTCCTGCTGCCTCCTTGTACTCAGGCCAGCCAATGAGGTTCCCCATGGGTGGCGGGAAAACCAGGTCTCTGGTGCAAGGCCTGTTGCCATAGTGAGCACAACGCGAGGGTAGGGTCCTTTATAGAACCAGCGCGTAGCCTCGAGATAGCTTCGATTTCTCTCATGCAGAAACTAAGGTTGTCAACTCCTCCAGGATTGGCCTGGAACCTCCAGGAATTGGAAGGTTCATCTCCAAGACACTGCAGTGAGCAAAACCCAGGAGAAAAGTACAGGCCTGAGAAAGCATTGCACGTCTTCCTTTGAATGCTTCAGCTCATTAGTCAGAAAAATATGGGAGGGGGAGGGAAAAGGCTTTTTGACAGACAGTGAAGAATCATCCAAGCAGGTAATCCAAAGAGTCTGTGTGCATTCCAATCAGTCTAGAAAAGGTGGGGGCACTGCCTCTGGATGGACTGATGGCCAATAGCAGGAGGCCATCTCTAGTTGGCAGCAGGAAGTCATGTGATAAAGTCTCCAAACACACTCACACGCACACAAACCGAGCTCAGCCCCACTCACTCGAAGATCAGCTCACTATAAACACCTGTATGTAACCTGTGCAACCATGGGCACTTTCCCAGGAGTTAACCACCAGATGGTTTATCTCATTTGCAGTAGACTGAGACAGGTCCAATGAATTGGTTGGGAGTAATCCCTCTCGTGAGACCGTATCCCTTCTGTTGGCAACTCTGTTGGGAGGATTCCTGTAGCTCAACCCTATGTCAAATTAAATCTACAGGGTCCCTGGGGCGGGGGCGGGGGCTGGGGCTGGGGCTGGGGGGTGGGGATGGGGGGTGGGGGCTGGGGGGTGGGGATGGGGTGGTGGGGGTGGGGATGGGGTGGTGGGGCCGGGACTGGGGTGGGTGGTAGGGGTTGCACCAGATGACTGCTCTAAGGGTTGGGACCACCTCATTTGGAATCCAACACTCGGTGACATTTCCTATTCTGGCTTTTCCACTGACGCCACATTGCTGGTCCCTGTTGGGGTCCTTCAGAGGAGAGGGGGGGTGGGGGGTGGTGTGAGGTAACATTAGGTCAGAGTTCATCCAAACAGCAGCAATTGGTGGAAACTATGGATGTGGCCCTTCACAGAGGCCGACCCACTTGAGGCTTCTTAGCACGGAGGAGGGGAGTTTAATATACAACTGGTACTGACTTGAATTGATCTTTTTCTGCTTTTTGCTTCCAGCCTGGATTCGATGGGCGACACTTTCTTCACGCCTTTGCCGCCACGACCCTTAACGTGTCAACCAATCCGCCTTCGGCAGCTGACGCAAAGTGACTCTTGGGGTCCTCCCAACGTTGGCTGCCTGACAACCTGTTGTGAGGAGCGTCAGAACGGCTGCCCTATCACACTGCTGCTCTCAGCCTCTCTCTCTAATCTAGACAGTTCACAGGACAATTTGCCCTTTGGAGTGATAGAGGCTAAACCAAGTGGCCACAAAACATGACTTTTAAAAATAATATAACTGTTATATCCCTGTCTATAATATAAGTGCCATGTCATGGAAAGGGGGAAAGGGCTTGTATCATTAGTGCTTCCCCATGGTACACTATCTACCTGGGAGCGCTGTGCACTCCCCTGTGTACATCCAGCAGTGGTACCCATAATGTGGGCGCGCTGTGCACACACAGTGCTTTTGTTTTAATGTTGTTCACTTTCCCGGCCCCTCCTCCAACCCTCCAAAAATAAACAAGGACAAAACTATGGCTCCCCTGTAGGATCAAAGGTTAAGAGCACCTCACCCCCATGTTCAATCTGGGCCCTGCAGTGGGCTTGACATTCTCAGCTACACTTAGCATCAGCATCCATCCCCCTCACCATGGGCTGTCTATGAGGCAATCAGCCCGAGTGGCTCCTCTCCTCCTGATCGCTGTCTAGTAACTCATAGTGGACATATGGGTGAGAAAGAAAGACTTGGATTTATATAGCACCTATCACTGCTGCAGGGCGTCCCAATCCCAAGTGCTTCCCAACCAATGAAGTAATTTTTGAAATGCTGCAGCCAATTTGTGCACAGGGAGCTCCCACAAACAGCAGTGGGATAGTGAACAGATAATCTCTTCTTGTGATGTTGGTTGAGGGATAAACATGGGCCAGGACACTGGGGGAAGAACCCCCCCCCTTGCTCTTTTTCACAACAGTGGCCACCTGAGAGGATTCGGTTTAATGTCTCAATCGAGCCAATGGCACCACGGGCAGTGTAGCACTCCCTCAGTACTGCACTGTGAGTTACAGCCTGGGATTGGCGCCCAGGTCTCTGGGGTGGGACCCGAACCCACAACCTGCAGAGGGAAAAGAGCTACCCATTGGCCCACGGCAGACACCTAAAGAGTGTGAGCAAGGATTAGGTCCTGGTGTGATGGCTAGTATGGTGGAAGAGTCTGCTGACACTCGGTATCTAGGCTAACATGATTGGAGGGGGGAAGCAATGCCCATGGACTCATAGCCCAGGCAGAGATGGAGGTAAGAACCCATTTTCCCTAATACAAGGGCTTCACCATTCATACTTCACTGTGGCTCTCTGTGAATTAATGAATGAAATTTTAATGAAAACTTTTCATTTTTGGAGCTATTCCTGATTGTAGTCTGAAGAAGTTGCTGATTGTTACTACCGAAATGAAGAATAGCCATAAATAACGAGGCCACAATCTTACTCTGGACTTCCCCCCCTTCTGACCTTCGAATAGCTGTCAGAAGCCAACAAAAGGGACACTGTCACTTTAAGGTAAAGTCAAATTAAATCACACATATAATCGGCTGCATATTTATATAATATATTAAAAAAAAATCTTGTGTTAGCATGCACTTCCTGTCAGCTGTTTCCATTATTAATCCCTATGGCCATCTTTATAATGGGGATGACCCATGTAAACATGTCACATTGTAATTTCACCCCTCCCACCAGCAGGGGGGGGGCACTGCAGCACCGCCACTGGCAGAAGGGCGTAACTGAAGAGTAACAAACTCACACAGTGCAGTTCCCATTATAAATGTGGATGTATAAATGCATAATGGATATATAAAAATAAGAACTGTACATAAAATGGGGAGAGAGTTACATCTGCACAGCCAGGTCTTGTTAACCTCTGCCCCCTTTTAACCTGAAGACAAGACTCGGTTTTGACTTCTCCCTGTGCAACACCACAAGAGATCGGCTAAACATTCTAAAATGAATTGTCACGTAGGTTCCTTGAGCTGAAAAGATCTGTGCAATCCTTTTCTCTTTCTTTTTTCTTTCCTTCCTGCAATTTTTTTTTCCCTCTTTTATTCCCTGCCCTTATTCTAGAAAAATACAAATCGGGACGAGTCCATTTGCTGACGCCGCGGCGGAAGAGCCGCCTTCAGGGGGAGCCGCTGGTGGAGGGCTCGGCGGAGGTGGGGCCCTTGACGGAGGTAGGACTGGAGGTGCTCCGTGAACCAGAGGTGCTGCTGCTGGGTCCTGCGATCACATGCACAGCTGGTCTCTGAGCAAACAGCACGCCTGTGCAGGGACAAAGAATAAGGAGGTTTTCTTTTTTCGTTTGCTTTAAACCACAAGGGAGCACAAGTTCTAACTAAAAGAACGAGATAACTTGCATTTATATAGCGCCTTTCATGATCTCAGGGTGTTCCAAAGTGCTTTTACAGCCAATGAAACACTTAATGAAAGGTAACCACTGCTCTAATGTAAACAGCAGCCAATTTGCACACAGCAAACTCCCACAAACAGCAAACTGATGTTGGCAGAGGGAGGGAATAACTTCCCTGCTCCTCTCTGTACAGAACCTTGGGTTATTTTTACACCCACCTGAGACGGCAGACACCGCTGGTTGAACGTCTCATCTGAAAGGCGGCACCTCCAACAGTGCAGCGCTCCCTCAGTGCTGCACTGGCAGTGGTGGGGCTGAGGGTGGGGATGGTTGGATTAGATTACACGCTCTAGTCTCCGGAGTGGGGCTTGAACCCACAACCCTCCTGACTCAGAAGCGAGTGAGCTACCCGCTGAGACGTGGCCGACACAATTCCGACTCTTCTGACAACCCTATTTGTACATCCGGTCCACCAGTGGGAATTCTGCCCCTGGCTCTCTGTTAATCTTGCGTCAATGCATTCGACCAGCTGAGTCAAGAGAGGGGTTGAGAGAATGCTCCCTCCTGGGCAAAGCCAGTAAACTTTAGCAAACTGGCAGTCAGGACCCGAAGTGGTTTGTTTCTTTTACAATCGGTGATTTTTTTCCAGAGCTCAGGGTGAGCCAGCGGGGAGCCCCAGTGTAGGGCATTCACCAATACACAGCTCCTGGCACTGAGGGGGTGATGGGAGCAGCTTTGCGCTTGTTACCATCGCCCCCTCGCCGGCAGTCCGCACGCTTCTCGTCGCCGTTCCGCTGCTGGTGTGAAAGTCGTACTTTAAGTCGGTTCTATCACTTCTGATGGGTCTATGGATGGGCAGAAGCAGCAGCTGCCAGTCTGACAGGCGGCAATGGGAGCAAAAGGGGCATCGAGACAGGGCAAGGAAATAAAGCCCAGCCGAATCTCACCGGGGGGGGTGGAATGTGTGATCCCAGCGGGCGCACCCGCAGGTGCTCGTGCGGTGGGGCATCACCAAAACTATCGGTCCCACTCCCGCCTCCCCAAATAAAAGGCGGACAGGTATCCGGGGCTGGGGAGGTGGGATTCTGCCAAGACATTGGGAAACCTGTCAAGTGTAAAACGTGTCCACAATAAATGCTCTGACAAAGCACGTTAGAACGGTAAAGAGATCAAACCGCAGAGATTCATTTAGAAACCCAAACTCCACAGATCTGCTTGGCTGGTCGAGCTTGTTCCGTATCAGGCACTTAATTAGGTGCACCTGACCGCTCTACTTTGTCACCTCTGACCTTTGACCTGCCAGGCTATGGATAAAAGGAGTTAGCTCCTTACCTGTATAGAGGGTGCCATTAATCTCAACGGACATATTAATGCTGCTGATACCATTTGTTGACAAGTTCAATGCAAGTTCCTGTCGATCATCTAGAGAGAAACAAAAGGGAAGTGGGGGGAGGGTGGGGGTGAGTGGGATGGGGTGGGGGTGGGGTGAGGGATAAAGCAGAGACACAAGAGATGAGCAGACATGTCTCATGAGTGTCGGCCATTATGGGATGGCAAACACTGGTTCATGTTTACTTGCTGAAGCGTGACTAACGTAAAGGCAAAGTGATCAATTGAAAAGGAACTTTATACTATCCGTGTGTGGGAATTTCAGACTCAACAAATACCAAAGTCTTTTCATTTTGGTGCACCAGTGGCAGTGTCAAGCAATTCAAACATGGTCAGAAGGGGCACCCCATCCTGCAACTGAAACCTTCACTCCCTCCACCACCAACACACAGTAGCAGCAGTGTGTGTACCATCTACAAGATGCACTGCAGCAACTCACCAAGGCTCCTTCGACAGCACCTTCCAAACCCACGACCACTACCATCTAGAAGGACAAGGGCAGCAGATAGATGGGAACACCGCCACCTGGAAGTTCCCCTCCAAGTCACTCACCAACCTGACTTGGAAATATATCGGCCGTTCCTTCACTGTCGCTGGGTCAAAATCCCGGAACTCCCTCCCTAACAGCACTGTGGGTGTACCTACA
The DNA here is from genome assembly GCF_964194155.1 of Cetorhinus maximus. Lineage (NCBI taxonomy): Eukaryota > Metazoa > Chordata > Chondrichthyes > Lamniformes > Cetorhinidae > Cetorhinus > Cetorhinus maximus. Next base: position 2,998,110 of record NC_135908.1, read on the forward strand.
CCACATGGACTGCAGCGGTTCAAGAAGGCAGCTCACCACCACCTTCTCAAGGGGCAATTAGGGATGGGCAATAAATGCTGGTCTGGCTAACAATGCTCCCATCCCATGAACAAATAAAAAAGACATGCAGAGCAACTGTGCCCCTAACTCTGTCCCAACATTGTGCCCCAGTCTCAGGAACCAGTCCCGACAGCTCCAATGGGACACGTGACTATTCCGCACAGCAAATACTCCGTGTTGAGGATAAGGCTTTAACAGATGCAGTTTTATATTATCAGCACTCAAATCGCAGCAATCTCCGGTTGAAGGGCACCTCAGCCATCTCCGGGGGTCAGCACCACTAGGTTAATCGACCACTACAGGCATCACAGAGCTTGGTCCTCTCCTCACTCAATGTACGCACAAACCCTAAGCACATGGATAGACGCACATGTACATACACACACCACACACACATTACACCCACACATATCCCACAGGCACACATATCCAACAGGGAATGCTGGATGTAATCCAAAGTGGGAATTTTGGTTGATTCCCTCCTGGGCAGCCCACAGAGGCTGGCATCAGTTGAACAGCCCCAACTCACTCAGCACAAAGCAGAGATTGGAGCTGGAATCTTTCATGGCCCTGTTCAGCTCACCTCCAACAGGGAATGTTGTCCTTAGCAAGCTCAAGAGTAAAGAACATTGTTCAAAAGTAAGTCAAATCATCGTGCAACAGTGTCTAGCAGACGAAATAAGATCTAGGGAGTCAATCTCTTTGGCAATTTCTAGATAAGTCACACCGAATGATCTGGATGGTCCAGGAATGAGATGTTAAAGAACTTCATTAACTAACCACAGGGTGGCACCAAAGCCTCACTCCAGCCGCAGCAACACCGATCCTGTCACAACTCGATCTGAACCGGGTCAGTCCCCACAGGATGGGTCCCTTCGCTGCCACGAAAGACAGCACCACGGCAACAACTTGTACATTAACACAGGGGCTTTACAGCCCTAAAAACCTCTCAAAATGCTCGGTCGCAGAGGGAGCATCTCCAAAGGAGGAGGGGAGCTAGCTGGAGGGGTTTAGGGAGGGAATCCCAGAGCTTTTGGGTCCAGGCAGCTGAAGGCACGGCCGCCTGTGGTGGTGGGGCGGTGAAGAGCGAGGGTGCTCAAGGGGCCGGAGCTGGATGAGGACAGCGGGGGGGGGGCGGTGGGGAGAGGAGTGAATGCTGTCGAAAGGCGGTGGGGTTGGGGGGAGGGCTCGGAATGGAGGGGTCAGAGTTAAATGATTTAATGGAGCAGGAAGTTCTGATCAATACCTGGAACCCTGTCCCAATACAGATCAGCAACGTCACAGGGGGGAAAAACAATAAATAACGTCGTAACTTGCTGTCGGATATTATAAGGCCTGGAATGTTCGTCACACTCCCTGTGGTCACTGGGCGATGGTTCATGAGCTAGTTAAGAGAATGGGGTTGAGAAACTTACCAGCCATGATTGAATGGCGGAGCAGACTCGATGGGCCGAATGGCCTAATTTCTGCTCCTGTGGTCCTAACCGTGTGTGGCTTTAGTTCCTGTCACCGGACACACAAGCCCACCCAGCGGAACTCGACAGATATCGAGAGTCAGGGGCTGATTCCCCTCCGGGGTTGGGGCCCAGTTTGGAGGTGATCATTCTGGGATGGGGGTTGAGTTGGGCACCCTGATGGGGGGAGGTGGGGGGGTGGTTCAGTGTCCCACCCAGCAGCCAGGCACCACCCGATAAACCCAGTACGATTCATCAAACCCGCCCAACCTGGACTCAGTGGTACTGTCACTGGGCTAGTATTCCAGAGGCCCAGAATATGGCGCACACATTCTCTCCCATTTAAAATATTACCTCCAGCCAGCGAGCTCGGGCACTAATATGGCCGTGTATTGGTTACGTTACCTCAGTCTTGCTCCAGGGACTGGGACTAGTAATTTAGGGAAGGTCAGTTCCAATCTCACCATGCGGTTTGAGAATTTGAATTCAGCTAGAGAGTTATTTTAGAGGCAAAAATATAAGCTCGGAACAAAACGGTGTGAGGCTTCGAAACTGTCGATTAAAAACCCCAGGCTGGTTCAGAGCATTGAGTCCGATTCTGCTCAGCACCCACTTTGAGGGAGGAGGTTCATCAGGATGGCTCTTGGCTCTAGGTTAGTTCGGAGAAGCTGGGATTGTTCTCCTTGGAGCAAAAGAGGTTGAGGGGAGGTTTTTTTTTCCCCGCTCTTTCAGGGCATGAGGGCAAGGCCAGTATCCCTAATTGCCCCTGAACTTTACTAGGCCATTTCAGAGGGCAGTTAAGAGTCAACATGGACTGGATTCGCGTGTAGGCCGGACAGATTTCCTTCCCTAAAGGGCATTGGTGAACCAGATGGGGTTTTTATGGCAATCGATGATAGCTGTCATGTTATCATCAGCTTTATGTTACAGATTTTCGTGATCGAATTTAAAATCCACCAGTTGCTGTGGTGAGATTCAGGCCCAAGTCTCCAGAGCATCAGCCTGTACCTCTGGGTTAGGGATCCGGTGAGGTTACACCACACCACCATCTCCCACCGCCCCATAAAGACATTTAGCGGTGATCGAGGTGTACAAGATGATGACAGGTTTAGATAAGGTAGACAAAGAATAGCTGTTGCCATTAGCTGATGGTACAAGGTCTGGGGAGACACAAATTTAAGGTTTTGGGCAGCTGGGGGGGGGATGTGAGTAAGAACATTTTCACACGGTGAGCGGTGATGACCTGGAACTCGCTGCCCACGAGGTGGGTGGAAGATGATCAATGATTTCAAAGGGAAATTGAGGGGAATAAACTTGCAGGGCCACGGGGATAGAGCAGGGGAATGGGACTGATTGGATTTCTCTACAGAGAGCCAGCATGGACTCGATGGGCCGAATAGCCTCCTCCTGGGCCATAATGACTCTGTAGCTTCTTTAAGGATGGAAACCTGCCTGTCTGAGCCTGCACGTGACTACAATCTCGCATCAATGTGGCTGACTCCCCTCTGAAGGGGGTTTAGTAAACCACTCGACTACCTTCACATGGCAATGTCGGGATGGGCAGTAAATGCCAGCCTTGCCAGAGATGCCCACAACCTGGGAGTGGGGGAATGGAGAAAACAGCAGTTTGGAGCTTGGGGAAGAGTTTAAAGCTACTTACCCCAGCAGCAGAGAGCTTGCATGTTTCCTGTTCAGCCAATGGCTGGTTACCAGGCAATGACCATCTCTAACAAGAGAGAATCCACCCATCTCCACTTGACATTCAATGGCATTACCATCGCTGAATCTCCCACTATCAACTTCCTGGGAGTTGCAATTGACCAGAAACTGAACTGGACTAGCCATATAAATACTGTGGCTACAAGAGCAGGTCAAAGGCTGGGAATCCTATGGTGAGTAACTCACCTCCTGACTCCCCAAAGCCTGTCCATCATCTACAAGGCACAAGTCAGGAGTGTAATGGAACACTCTCTACTTGCCTGGATGAGTGCAGCTCCCACAACACTCGAGAAGTTTAATACCATCGAGGATAAAGCAGCCCCGCTTGATTGGCACCACATCCACAACCACTCGCTCCCTCCACCACCGACAGCGTGTATCACCAAGGCAACTCACCGAGGCTCCTTAGACAGCACCTTGCAAACACACGACCACTACCATCTAGAAGGACAAGGGCAGCAGATAGATGGGAACACCATCACCTGGAAGTTCCCCTCCAAGCCACTCACCATCCTGACTTGGAAATATATCGGCCGTTCCTTCACTGTCGCTGGGTCAAAAACCTGGAACTCCCTCCCTAACAGCACTGTGGGTGTACCTACACCACATGGGCTGCAGCGGCTCAAGAAGGCAGCTCACCACCACCTTCTCAAGGGCAATTAGGGATGGGTAATAAACACTGGCCCAGCCAGCGACACCCACATCCCACAAAAGAGTGATAAAAAAAAATCTGTGTCTCCTAGTCTTTGTATCATTGGGAGGGGAGGGAATTGTTGGGGCAGGCAAATAAATTAGGAAGAGAGACTTGCATTTCTATAGCACCTCTCACAACCACAGGATGTCCTGAAGCACATTATGGAGATTGAAGTACTTTTGAAGTGCAGCCACTTTGTTATGTAGGAAGCACAGCAGCCAATTTGCACAAAGTAAGATCCCACACACAGCATTGTGATAATGACCGGATAATCTGTTTCTGTGACAAATGGTTGAGGGACAAATATTGACCAGAACACTGGGGAGAGCTCCCCTGCCCTTCTCCCAAATAGTGCCATGTGAGGACAGCAAGGCATTGCTTCAACATCTCATCCAAAAGACAGCACCTTCAACAGTGTAGCACCCAGTGCTGCACCGGAGTGTCAGCCTGCGGTATTGTGCACAGGTTTCTGGGGCAGGACTCGAACCCACAACCCACAGACTCAGGGGACAGCACGATCCATGCACTGAGCCACAGCCAATAGTGGACCGAAGAGTGCACCACCCAGTTTTCCTGAGGCACAGCTTAAAAATAAGAGGTCTTCAGATGGAGATGAGGGGAAATTTCTTCACTGAAGAGGGCGGTTAGTCTGTGGAATTCTCCTCCCTGGTGAGCAGAGCAGGCTGGGTCATTCAGTGTATTCAAGGCTGAGTTAGATAGGTTTTTAATCGGAAAAGGAGTTAAGCGCTGAGGGACAGGAAAGTGGAATTAAGGCTACAATCAGATCAGCAGTGATCCTATTGAATGGCAGAGCAGGCTCGATGGGCCGAGCGGCCTACTCCTGCTCCTATTTCTTATGATCTTGTGGGAGTCACTCGGGAAATCTTTCTGCTTCTTCAGTTTATGCAGCCGCTGCGATCAGTCTGATAAACGGCACTAAGTACATTCTGGGCTGATAAAAAGGTCATTAAATTACAGCTGTAATAAGACAATTAAAAGGAAATCTTTGGACTTTGGCCAGGAACATTGCGAGGTTACAACTTCCCCATTAGGTGACTTGCACAACAACAAAAAAATGCATTAACATAGCCCCTTTAACCTGGTGCAACATCCCAAGATGCCTTTCTTTCTTGTCGCTAACCGATAATTGACCACATTTATCGAATCCAATTTTACAGCCATTGGCAGAAGCCTAACCAATCAATCCCAATCAGGGCTCCTCTGATGTAAATGTGGCTGCAATGGAACTTTAACCGGCTCCTGTGTGGACCCTCGGTTTAGATCCAGGTTTCCCTCCCTAACAGCACTGTGGGGGCTGTAGCAGTTCAAGAAGGCAGCTCACCACCACCTTCTCAAGGGGCAATTAGGAATGGGCAATAAACACTGGCCCAGCCAGTGACGCCTGCATCCCATGAATGAATAAGAGAGGCTAGACTGAGAGACGGTGTTCCCAGTAGCGGATGGACTTAGGGACACAGGTTTAAGGTTTTGGGGGAGAGGTGCAAGGGAGAAATGTGAGGAGAGCTTTTTTATGCAGTGAGTGGTCATGACCTGGAATTGGCTGCCTACAAGAGTGGCGGAAGTGGAGATGATCTGCTCTACAAAGAGCCAGCATTGACTCGATGGGCTGATTGGTCTCGTGCACTGTCATGACTCTACGACCTCGCTGGTTAAGCCGGTCAGTGAGGCTGGCTAAAGGTAAGTTAAGGAAAGGTTTGGCTGGGGCCCGTCTACATATGGCACATCTTAACGTAGTGAAACCTCCCGAGGAGCTTCACAGGAACGTTCTCAAATAAAACCCGACACGGAACCAGGTAAAAGATATCAGGACAGGCAGGTGTGAAGGAGGATCTTAAAGGAGGAGAGAGAGAGAGAGAGAGAGAGGGGCGAGGTTAAGGGAGGGAATTCCAGAATTTAGGGCCCAGGGAGATGAAGGTATGGCTGCTGGTGGTGGAGCGATGGAAATTGGGGATGTGAAAGGGAGCAGAGTTAGAGGGGCGCACAGAGCTCGGAGGTTTGTAGGGCTGGAGGAGGTTACAGAGACGGTGCGGAAATGTTGGCGGGGGAGGGGCAGATAGGCGGGGGGGTGGAATTCAAGAGTGTGGATAGATGCGGACACAAGGACAAGGTGAGGCTCCTCTGCGTTCTGGACCCCTCCTACACAGGCTCCCCGAATTCCCCAGCCACCCCTCCCCTTCCTGACAGGCCTTAGTGCCCAGAAGCTCCCTACTAATGCCCGCATTAGCCGGCTGGCATTCTTTCCTCCATTCCCGCCCCACCCCTCTTACCCCCCCACCCCCACCAGAACGCTGTCGGTTCTCACAGGCCGTTTAAAGTTGTCCCTTTGCTTAAAATTCTAATTTATCACAGAAGTGAAACTGCCAAAAGAAAAGAGGCCATTCAGCCCATCGAGCCTGTGCTGGTTCTTGGGAACAATTTGTCCCACTCTCGGATAGTATAAGGGATGGGAAGCCCCGGTCCGTTCGCAAAGCCAACAGACTTGGGTTTAAGACCTACCGTGTTCACTGGCTGTCACCATTTCATCCAGAGATTGGAGCCTGCTGCAATGCAGTGAGTATGAGCACTGCGACGGTGAGGGTACACTGAATAACCTTCTGCTTTAATCCGCTTTATGCTGAATCATAGAACTAACTGTCACTCAGATTATATCAAATATCCGTCGAAATGGGGCCCAATTCCTTTATCTTCTAAATGCCGCGTGTTAATAAAGATTGTTCTTCTGTAAGGACATGTGACTGACTCCCCACTCACTGATTGCCCACCTCACCAGGGGCCTTCCTCTCCCTGTGGCCAGGACACAAAGGGTCTGTTTACCCTTTACTGATAGTCTCTATGAGAAACCATCTCTATTAACCCCAGTTAGTCTCCTGGGGTTCGACGAATCCTACCTCTGTTTCCTGTAACCATTTGTTCCCCACTCTCACTCTGCTTGGTTCCTCTCTATTTCACATACACTCTCTCTCTGTATCCATCTCCATATCTTCATTCCTTATCTCACTCCTTCCAATATTCCTTCCTTTCTCCATCCCCTACATGCTTAATGCTTCTGCACACCTCTTGCAAACTTCGTCTGCTGGTTTCTCTCTCCCCAACACTCAGTGTTTCTTGCCATATCTCTCTTGCTCGCTATCTCTCTTCTGTCTCCCAATGTCTCTCTTTCTCTCCCTCTCTCGCCCCTCTCCCTCTCCGTATCTGTCTCTCTCCCTCCTCCTCTCAATGTATCTCTCTATCACTGTGTTTTTCTTTCCCTCCCCCTCTCAATGTCTCTCGTCTTCTGCTATTTCCCTCACTCAATGTCCTTTCTCTGCCCCACCAATGTCTCTTTCTCTCCACCAATGTCACTCTCTCCCCACCAATGTCTCTTTCTCTCCACCAATGTCACTCTCTCCCCACCAATGTCTCTCTTTATCTCCCCATCTCAATGTTGCTCTCTCTCTCTCTCTCCCCCACTCTCCATGTCTCTCTCTCTCTCTCTCCCCCACTCTCCATGTCTCTCTCTCTCCCACTCTCCATGTCTCTCTCTCTCCCACTCTCCATGTCTCTCTCTCTCTCCCACTCTCCATGTCTCTCTCTCTCTCCCACTCTCCATGTCTCTCTCTCTCCCACTCTCCATGTCTCTCTCTCTCCCACTCTCCATGTCTCTCTCTCTCCCACTCTCCATGTCTCTCTCTCTCCCACTCTCCATGTCTCTCTCTCTCCCACTCTCCATGTCTCTCTCTCTCCCACTCTCCATGTCTCTCTCTCTCCCACTCTCCATGTCTCTCTCTCTCTCCCCCACTCTCCATGTCTCTCTCTCTCCCACTCTCCATGTCTCTCTCTCTCCCACTCTCCATGTCTCTCTCTCTCCCACTCTCCATGTCTCTCTCTCTCCCACTCTCCATGTCTCTCTCTCTCCCACTCTCCATGTCTCTCTCTCTCCCACTCTCCATGTCTCTCTCTCTCCCACTCTCCCCCACTCTCCATGTCTCTCTCTCTCCCACTCTCCATGTCTCTCTCTCTCCCACTCTCCATGTCTCTCTCTCTCTCCCACTCTCCATGTCTCTCTCTCTCTCCCACTCTCCATGTCTCTCTCTCTCCCACTCTCCATGTCTCTCTCTCTCCCACTCTCCATGTCTCTCTCTCTCCCACTCTCCATGTCTCTCTCTCTCCCACTCTCCATGTCTCTCTCTCTCCCACTCTCCATGTCTCTCTCTCTCCCACTCTCCATGTCTCTCTCTCTCCCACTCTCCATGTCTCTCTCTCTCCCACTCTCCATGTCTCTCTCTCTCTCCCCCACTCTCCATGTCTCTCTCTCTCCCACTCTCCATGTCTCTCTCTCTCCCACTCTCCATGTCTCTCTCTCTCCCACTCTCCATGTCTCTCTCTCTCCCACTCTCCATGTCTCTCTCTCTCCCACTCTCCATGTCTCTCTCTCTCCCACTCTCCATGTCTCTCTCTCTCTCTCTCTCCCCCACTCTCCATGTCTCTCTCTCTCTCTCTCTCTCCCCCACTCTCCATGACTCTCTCTCGCTCTCTCTCCCCCACTCTCCATGTCTCTCTCTTTCTCTCTCTCTCTCCCCCACTCTCCATGTCTCTCTCTCTCTCTCTCTCTGCCCCACTCTCCATGTCTCTCTCTCTCTCTCTTTCCCCCACTCTCCATGTCTCTCTCTCTCTCTCCCACTCTCCATGTCTCTCTCTCTCTCCCCCACTCTCCATGTCTCTCTCTCTCTCTCCATGTCTCTCTCTCTCTCTCCATGTCTCTCTCTCTCTCTCCATGTCTCTCTCTCTCTCTCCCCCACTCTCCATGTCTCTCTCTCTCCGCCCCACTCTCCATGTCTCTCTCTCTCTCCTCCACTCTCCATGTCTCTCTCTCTCTCCCACTCTCCATGTCTCTCTCTCTCTCCTCCACTCTCCATGTCTCTCTCTCTCTCCTCCACTCTCCATGTCTCTCTCTCTCTCTTTCCCCCACTCTCCATGTCTCTCTCTCTCTCTTTCCCCCACTCTCCATGTCTCTCTCTCTCTCCCACTCTTCATGTCTCTCTCTCTCTCTCCCCCACTCTCCATGTCTCTCTCTCTCTCTCCGCCCCACTCTCCATGTCTCTCTCTCTCTCTCTCCTCCACTCTCCATGTCTCTCTCTCTCTCCCCCACTCTCCATGTCTCTCTCGCTCTCTCTCCCCCACTCCCCATGCCTCTCTCTCTCTCTCTCTCTCCCGCACTCTCCATGTCTCTCTCTCTCTCTCCCCCACTCTCCATGTCTCTCTCTCTCCCCCACTCTCCATATCTCTCTCTCTCTCCCCCACTCTCCATGTCTCTCTCTCTCCCGCACGCTGTGCTCCTCAGGTTCCCTACCCCGGAGAGCAGGTTCTAGATCGCTCCCCTTCTCCTGTCTGGGCTCGGACAAAGCAAGAATGGGAGTCGGACCAGGATCAGGGAGCTGCAGAAGAGGAAACCTGTGACTGGGAGGGAGTTGGCAGGGTGGCACAGCTACTTAAAGCTGGGCAGGTAGAAAGAAAACCCAGATCCCTCACACAGGGACCGGTGGAACCATTCAGCAAACTAGGTGGTCGCCTAGAGGGGCAGAATTTGGGGGGTGTTGGCAAAAAACTGAAAGAACTATTCATGAAACTACGTAAGTAAACAAACCGGCTTTAGCAGTGGGAATGAAAGGTCTGGGTTTCCTGATATACATCCACTGACATACATATCAATTTCCATGTATTTACACTGAGTCTTTCCTAAAATTTCCTATTACACTCCTCATTCGGTTTGTGACAGTTTTACAAATCTGAACATCTAAATGACTTCCAAAACTGTGAGCCTGTAAATAATATCAAAGAAAGTAATTTAATCTATCGTAATGATTATTTATTGTGTAAATTGATCATAAAATTATCTGGTAACTGTTGCAGGAACACACAGTATTACATCATGTGAGTCATATCACACATTATCATGTTCCTTCTAGTGCATATCCTGTGGAAAGTGTAGAACAATGAGAATTCGCAATCAGTATCACAATGTTCCCCTTTCTCATGTAAAATCAATCCGGAACTATAAATGCACAATTTTTATTTGCACAAATGCACAATATTCATTTTCACAGGTTAATTGTGGAGGGGTGAGGCGGGGGTGCAAGGCTGAAGGTTCACCTAGGGCATCTAATACTCCAGCACAGGGCCTGCAAATACAGAACACACACATGCGCATGTTTACATGCATACGCACACACACATACACACACAAACACACACACACAGCGCACACACACAACACAGCACACACCCACCCACAACACAACACACACACACAGGTGCACTCAGATACACACACACACACAGACACGCATGTGCACACACACAACACAGCACACACACAGGCGCACACCAACATACACACACGCCACACATGCACTCAGACACACATCCACAACACACACACCCACAACACACACCCATGACACAACGCACACACATGTACTCAGACACACACACCCCCCCACACAAATGCACACACACAACACACACCCACACACATACATTACACAACACATGCTCACACAAACACAGACATAACACACACACACCACACACACACACAAAACATACACAACTCAGAAACACACAGAGTCACACATAACACATGTACAGAGACATACGTGTAGACACGCATGCAGAAGGCAGGACCCATCGCAGGTGGGACTGAAAATTTGTTGATCCAGCAAAAAGCCCATTGACTTTTTTGGTGGGAATTTCTGGTCTTGCCCTGGCCAAAAGCACACAACATGCACACGTAGACACCCAAACGCAGAGACATGTACACAGAGACATGAAGAGCCATGCATATAGAGACTCAGACACACACAATCAAGGGCAATTAGGGACGGGCAATAAATGCTGGCCTAGCCAACGGCACCCACATCCCATAAATGAATTTTTAAAAAGATACCGTTCCAGACTGAAACCTCTATTTCCCCCGTGTGTAACTGATTTAACTGATGTCTGTCGGGGCTGGAGGAGAACAAGTGTTTAACGGGGAACATTCTGCTCCTGCTTGCAGCACAGTGACCCCTGCAGTCAAAGGGACGTTGGAGAGATATAGAACTCAGCTCAGTGGTAAGGCTGCCCACGGCTGAATATCTTACGGACACTCGGGGGAAGGGGAGAATTTTAACCAAAACACCTCCATCTAAGTTGCTAATTTGATGGATGAGCGGAGGGAGTGAGGAAATGGGTCTCGGTGGTCGAAAAGCTTGCCTGTGGTCATGGTCGAGACTGACCAGGCCAAGGTCCTGGGGTCAGGCCACTTTCAGGCAAAGGTTAGAGAGGAATTACGTCAATATCAATCGGCACAGGACACCAAACACAACACTTGATTCAGTATAGTGCAAGGTGTGGGCAATAATTTGGGGGGGGGCGTGCAGTGTGGGGGGGTAACATTTTTTTTGTGGGGGGTGGGGGCACAATTTGGAGAAGGGGCAGTGGGAAAATTGACTGCCACATCCCTGGGGCGTTTTTGTGTGTGTGTCGCTGGGAAGTCCAGCATTTATCGCCCTTGAGCTGAATGTCTCGCTCGGCCATTTTGGAGGGGCAGTTAAGAGATCAACCACGTTGCTGTGGGCCTGGAGTCACATGTAGGCCAGACCGGGTGAGGGCGGCAGGTTTCCTGAGTGAGCCAGATAAGTTTTTAACACGGTTAGTTGTCACGGTCACCATTACAGAGACGAGCTTTGAATTCTGGATTTATCAAATGAATTTTAAATGATAAATGGAATTTAAACCCCGACCAGCTGCTGTCGTGGGATTTGAACCCGCGTCCCCAGAGCATCAGCCTGGCCACCCCCCCCCCCCCAACCCTCCAGTGAGATCACCACGAGACCACTGTCTCCCCCACCCCCCAAGGGGCCGGGGGGGAGGGGAGCGCCCGGCACCACTTCCCAATCAGGCCTCACCTTTCCCGTTGATTTTGATGCTCATGGGCACGTGGGTTGCCATGGCGAAGAGGTTCTGCTGCAGGGCCTGCTGCATCAGGCGCTGTTGGCCCTCGGCAAACCGGGCCATCCTCTTCTCGGGCGGCTCCCCGCTCTCCAGCTTCTCCCTCAGCTGCTCCAGGGTGACGGCCTGGGCAGAGGGATGGTGACCGCCCTGGGCCAACGGGATGTGGATTCGGCCGGGCGTCAAAGAGCAGGCTGCATCCTCTGGAGGAAAATAAACGGGTAAGAGTCAGGGCGGTACGGAATTCGGGATAAACGGCAATCCGCCCTCAATCCACACAGCGGCATTCGGTTATCAGCCCTGGCTCCGCGGGTGTCACTCTCTACTTGCTATTGAGGGAGGGCGGCCAAGGTTTACCCGACTGATACCTGGGATGGCAGGACTGACATATGAGGAGAGATTGAGTCGGTTAGGATTATATTCAGAAGAATGAGGGAGGGGGATCTCATAGAAACCTATAAAATTCTAACAGGGTAGACGCAGGAAGGATGTTCCCGATGGTGGGGGAGTCCAGAACCAGGGGTCACAGTCTGAGGATACGGGGTAGACCATTTAGGACTGAGATGAGGAGAAACTTCTTCACCCAGAGAGTGGTGAGCCTGTGGAATTCGCTACCACAGAAAGTAGCTGAGGCCAAAACATTGTATGCTTTCAAGAAGGAGTTAGATATAGCTCTTGGGGCGAAAGGGATCAAAGGGTATGGGGAGAAAGCGGGAGCAGGCTATTGAGTTGGATGATCAGCCATGATCATTGGTGAGTTAGAGAGGTGGACGGGTCGAGGGAAGGAATTCCAAAGTTTAGGGCCCGGACAGTTGGAGGTGGAGTGAAGGGCTTAGGAAGACACCAGAGTTGGAGGAGCGCACAGATCTCAGAGGGTTGTAGGGCCAGAGGAGGTTACAGAGATAGGCAGGTCCATGGAAGGATTTGAAAGCAATTTAATTTCGAGGCATTCTGAGGAGGTTGGCTCTCTACCCAGAGGAAGAATCACAGTCAAATTAGACCTCGTTCTAGCACAGCAGACACTGAGCAGGATTGGGAGTTGCTGTTCCACTCCAGACAGCCTGTTGGTGAAGGGTAGAACTGCAGGCAACGTTTATTTAGTTACAGAATTACACATTACAAGCATGCACCTCCTAACCTCGACAGGCAGAGTTTTATTCTGCGTCTACAGGAACATAAGAACATAGGAGCAGGAGTAGGCCATTCAGCCCATCAAGCCCGTTCTGATATTCAAACAGATCATGGCTGATCGTTTTACCTCAATGCCATTTTCTCCTACTATCCTCATATCCAGATTTCTGTCTGTTTAGCTTGAGAAGGTGGTGGTGAGCTGCCTTCTTGAACTGCTGCAGTCCATGTGGTGTAGGTACACCCACAGTGCTGTTAGGGAGGGAGTTCCAGGACTTTGACCCAGCGACAGTGAAGGAACGGCGATATATTTCCAAGTCAGGATAGTGAGTGGCTTGGAGGGGAACTTCCAGGTGGTGGTGTCCCCATGTGTCTGCTGCCCTTGTCCTTCTAGATGGTAGTGGTCGTGGGTTTGGAAGGTGCTGTCGAAGGAGTCTTGGTGAGCTCCTGCAGTGCATCTTGTAGATGGTACACACTGCTGCCACTGTGCGAGGAAAGCTTCTAATACAGTGAGCTGTCGTGATCTAGAACCCACTTCTTGATAGGGTGGTGGAAATAGATTCCATATTAGCTTCCGAAAGGGGAATTGGATAAATACTTGAAGGATCAAAAGCTGTAGGAATACAGGAAAAGAGCAGGGGGAGTGGGACTTTCTGGGTTACCCTTCAAAAGAGCCAATGCAGACTTGATGGACCGAATGGCCTCCTCTGTGCTCTACTCTTTTCTTAAACAAAGCTTAATGGACCTATCCCTGCTCTGTTACAGACATTTATCTCGTCTGTAACCAGGGTTAAAAGGACCAATGCATTTGATCAGATAAAAAGGCTCTAAAATAACCGAAGATAAATAGGAGACAAAAGGGGAATTAAGGGGATTATCAGAAAGATCAAAGAAAAGTACAGCTGGAATTGATCTGCAAATACTTGCGAAACCCACTCAGACCAGATATGAAAAATACGTTTTGGATAGGAACCAAGCCAGAGGAAGAAAGTGAGGGGGATTTGAACCTCACTTGCCGAATGGGAAATCCCTGGGATCGCTGGATTTATACCCTGCAGGGTTGATAGTGCCCGGCACTTTCAGAAAGCATTGTGAAGGGCTGACGGGAGGTGCACAGGTGGTGGACCACCGGAGCCCTGCACACCAACCATCCACCGGAAAACGTGACAGGTTCTTCAACAGCCATACACACTCCACCCCTGCCCAGTGTATTCTGTTCCCTGCAGCAGGGAATCCGCTGTGCCCATGTGTAGGGCTAGGAAAACTACTAACCCCTCCCCTACCCCGCCAAACCCCTACCTCACCTCCAACCTCACGTGACTCAGTACATCTGGGACGCTCTAGTCTGACTGGCTCATTTTGACCTGGAATTCTCCAGTCTGATCGGCTTATTTTCACTGAAATTTTCCAGTCTGATTGGCTTATTTTTCACCTGGAGTCTTCCAGTCTGATTGGCTCAGTATCATATAGAACCCTCTAGTCTGATTGGCTCAGTCAGTAATGCCTGGAATGCTCCGGTCTGATTGGTTCAGTGCTACCCATGACACTCTCTTCCTCTTATTTACCTCGATGTTATTACACCGACTCCAGAACCACTCATAGACAATATACCAGCACCTTCACTCAAGGGTCAATGGATACATTCCTAACATTTCCACAGAACAGGGTACATTCCTTCATGCCCTTTTCTTTAAAAATGCACTTTATTCCGATGTAGATAAATGTTCTGCAGACTGCTGAGGGCAGTGGATTTTATGAACCAAGACTAGAATAACACACACAAATGGAACAGCAGACAATAATAATTAGAACAGAGTGATTGCGAAAGATTACAATACCGCATCTCGGAGCTGGACATGACAGGAAAGCTTTGGTGCTGATTTTATTCCAAATATCTGCAAGTCAGGAACTACATTCCTCGTGGCATCAGCCCTAAAGTCTGCAGTCTAGCTCTGTTAACATGCTCACCTTTGAGTCAGAGGTTATGGGTTTGGATTCCACTCCAAAGGCTTGAGTGTAATATTCAGGGCTCTACTGAAGGAGTGCTATGCCGTCAGAGGGGCTGTCTTTCAGATGAGATGTTAAACAGAGGCCCCCGTCTGTCCTCTCGAGTGGACATCCCGTGTCATTTACTTCAAAGAAGAGCCGGGGGAGTTCTCCCCCCTTGTCCTGGGTCAACATTTATCCCTTAACCAACATCACAAAAAGTTTGCGGGAGCTTGCTGTGCGCAAATTGGTCGCTGCGTTCCTTACGTTACAACAGCTACCAGACCTCAAAAAATACTTCATTGGTCAAGTGCTTTGTGACATTATGAAAGGTGTAAATATTATATAAATGCAAACCTGTCTTTCCTTAATAAGAGTTAATACCACTGTGGAGTTACCGTGGAGGAGTCCCTGTCCTCACAGCTCGGAGTGGTGGATAACAGAGTCACAACTCCAGTGCTGCTGAAGATCCAATCCAACGTGACCTCGAAGAAGCAGCTAACCAACTCTGCCCTGAGGTTGAAGGACCCTGACCTGGAGGACCCTGGGCAACTTCACAAGACATGACCCAATCCAATTCCTCAACTCAACTCGAAAGGCACATGAAACATTCATTAAAGCCCCAAATGACCCAATTCATGGATAACTGTAAACATGAAAGATAAAAGGACAGTGGGACTTCAATAGCGACTATTCAACAACAACATGACTTATATTTTTGTAGCACCTTTAACATCACAAAATACTCCAAGGTGCTTCACTGGAGCATGAAGCAGACAAAATTCGACACCAAGGAAATATTGGGACAGGCGACCAAAAACTTGGTAGGTTTTAAGAAGAATCTTAAAGGAGGAGAGAGAGGTGCAGAAACAGATGGAGGAACAGAGAGATTTAGAGAGGCCACTCTAGAGCTTGGGCCTCAGGCAGCTGCTGACATGGCCACCAATTGTGCAGCGATGAAATGTGCAGATGTGTAAGATGCTAGAATTGGGGGAGATCGGGATGTAGGGCTGGAGGAGGTTAGAATGATAGGGGAGCCAAGTCTCTCAAGGGCTGGCTTTAGGTGCAACTGACCCATTGCGGGAGTGATCTAAACGTGGGAAGAGATCACTAGGTCATGAAATGTCACTTACCTTTTTTGATGAGCAGCCCTGGTGAGAGGTGGGTACCATTGGAGGTAGGAACATTCATCGATGACAGATGGACCTTGGCAGGGGATAGAAGGGTGGTTGTTGAGCTCGGAGTGTAGCCAAAGAGAGCCGAGCTGTAGCTGGGTCTCCTGCCCTCCCGCCTGTTGCTGTCAATCGCTGCCTGGAGCTCTGTGGGTGAGCTAAGTGATTGCTTTTCACATTCATAAGGGTAGAGGTATTTCATGTATCTGCAGATGGACAAAGGACACATGTTATATGGCCTTCTGCACACTGAGCTACCGTTACACCGTACTTTGTAATCAATAATACACAGTAGCTCACCCCTTTGCCAATATAGGTGGCAGACAAAGGATACAAAGAGTGTGATATTAATACTTCCAATGCGATTGGCTCTTAACTGCCCTCTGAAGTGGCCCAACCAGCTATTCTGGGCAATTCTGGACAGGCAATAAACACCAGCCATGCCATCAATGCCCAAGGCATAATAAAATAAAACTGGATCTACATTGGCAGAGAGCCCACAAGAGCAGCGAGACTCAGTCAGCATGCTGCCAATTTCCCATGACTTAAGGGCAAAGTGCCGAAACTGTGGTTTGCGGTCTCTGGATCATCTCTGGGGCACCGCCATAGCCTCGAGGTTATGTACTAAGGTCAAACACGTACAAAGGCTAAAGCATTGAAATGCACTCATCTCAGTTGGTTATCTGAATGCGCAAGTATTACTTACAACAGGGAAACAGAAGTAAAAGCAAAGAACTGCGGATGCTGGAAATCCAAAACAAAAACAGAAACAGAAATACCTGGAAAAACTCAGCAGGTCTGGCAGCATCGGCGGAGAGGAGCACAGTTGACGTTTCGAGTCCTCATGACCCTTCAACAGAACTGGTTCTGCTGAAGGGTCATGAGGACTCGAAACGTCAATTCTTTTCTTCTCCGCCGATGCTGCCAGACCTGCTGAGTTTTTCCAGGGAAACGGACAGTTTGGCCCAACCACTTCCATGTTGGTGTTTATCCTCCACTAGTCCCGGTGCTGCTCCCCACACCCCTTTCTTGCCCTACCTTACCAATTTGGAAATGTGGGCATAATCTCTGGGACCGCACATCATGGATTCCCCACCCTCTGTGTAAAATTAATTTTTCCGGTTCTCTGATGACAATATGTTATCTCTTATCTGTGTCCCCTCACCTCAAACCCCCTCAACTATACGGACAGCTGAAAATAACAGTCCAGGTAATTCATCACATTTCCACTTCTGTTTAGCTCTGAAGAAGAGTCGTACGGACTCGAAACGTTAACTCTGTTTCTCTCTCCACAGATGCTGCCAGACCTGCTGAGTATTTTTTCCCCAGCATTTTCCGTTTTTATTTCAGATTTCCAGCATCCGCAGTATTTTGCTTTTAGCCATGGTAAGGCTGGTTGGTCCATCAAAATCTTCCCCGAAACTCACTATATCTGCAGCATCATCATGACCGGACACTCCTCACCTCCCTCCCATAGCCAGGTCATTTCCTGGCAGAGGTAGAAAACCCCCCAAAAAAAACACGGCCAATTAGGGAATGGAAAAATGTATCACAATTGTCTTTGAATCATAGAAAATTTACGGCACAGACAAGGTGGAGGTGGAACTCTTGTGTGTGAGTCCAGAACTAGGGGGGCACTGTTTTAAAATTAGGGGTAAACCTTATGGGGCAGAGATGAGGGGAATTCCTTTCTCTGAGGGTTGTGTGACTTTGCTAAAATTCATTCATGGGATGTGGGCATCACTGGCTAGGCCAGCATTTATTGCCCCTCCCTAATTACCCTTGTGTAGAGTGCATTTTAAGAGTCAACCACACTGTTGTGGGTCTGGAATCACATACAGGTAAGGACATCAGATTTTCTTTCCTTAAAGGGCATTAGCGAACCAGATGGGTTTTTACTGACAATCGGCAATGGTTTCATGGTCATCATCAGACTTTTAATTCCAGATTTTTATTGAATTCAAATTTCACCATCTGCTGTGGCAGGATTTGAACCCGGGTCCCCGGAGCATTACCCTGGGACTCAGTGACAATACCACCCTGCCACCGCCCCAAGGTGATCACTGGAAATTTTTAAGGCAGAGGTAGATAGATTCTTGTTAGGCAAGGGAATCAAAGCCTATCAGGGATAGGTGGGAATGTGGAACTCGAAACATAAACAGATCAGCCATGATCTTATTGAATGGCGGAGCAGGCTCGAGGGGCCGAATGGCCTATTTCTGCTTCTATTCCATATGTTTTTATGTCTGCGCTGGCTGAAAAACAGGCCACCCACCCTAATCCCACTTTCCAGCATTTGGTCCATAGTCCTGCAGGTTACGGCACTTGAGGTGCACATCCAGACACCTTTTAATTGAGTTGAGGGTTTCTGCCTCTTTCAGGCAATGAATTCCAGACCCCTACATACCCCACCCTGGGCAACCTCTCCTTTAATCTGTCTACAAATCACTTTAAATCTATGCCCCCTAGTCACTGACTGCTCTGCTAAAGTAAATAGGCCCTTCCTATCCCAGTGGAGTGGTATTGCCACTCAACTAGTAATCCAAAGACCCAGGGAAAGCTCTGTGGTAAAAGCAAAAAAACTGCGGATGCTGGAAATCCAAAACAAAAACAAAAATACCTGGAAAAACTCAGCAGGTCTGGCAGCATCTGCGGAGAGGAACACAGTTAATGTTTCGAGTTCGAATGACCCTTCAACAGAACTAAGTAAAAATAGAAGAGAGGTGAAATATAAGCTGGTTTAAGGGGGGGTTATCAAGTAGAGCTGGATAGAGGGCCAGTGATAGGTGGAGATAACCAAAAGATATCACAGACAAAAGGACAAGGAGGTGTTGAAGGTGGTGATATTATCTGAGGAATGTGCTAATTAAGGGTAGAAAGCAGGACAAGCAAGGTACAGATAGCCCTAGTGGGGGTGGGGTGTGGTAAAGGAATCAAAAAAGGCTAAAAGGTAGAGATAAAACAATGGATGGAAATACATTTAAAAATAATGGAAATAGGTGGGAAAAGAAAAATCTATATAAATTTTTGGGAAAAAAAGGGGGGGATCGGAAAGGGGGTGGGGATGGAGGAGAGAGTTCATGATCTAAAATTGTTGAACTCAATATTCAGTCCGGAAGGCTGTAAAATGCCTAGTCGGAAGATGAGGTGCTGTTCCTCCAGTTTGCGTTGAGCTTCACTGGAGGAAAGCTCTGTGGACCTGGGTTCAAATCCTGCCAAGGCAGATGGTGGAATTTAAATCAATAAAAATCTGGAATTAAAAATGATGACCATGAAACCAATATCAATTATTGTAAAAACCCATCTGGTTCACTGATGCCCTTTAAGGAAGGAAATCTGCCGTCCTTACCTGGTCTGGCCTACATGTGATTCCAGACCCACAGCAATGTGGTTGACTCTTAACTGCCCTCTGAACAAGGACAATTAGGGATGGGCAATAAATGCTGGCCTAGCCAGTGACGCCCACATCCCGTGAATGAATTTTTAAAAACTCCATCCAGGTCCCTCACAATTTTGTACATCTTAGTCAAATCTCCCCTCAGCCTCCTCTGTTCCAAGGAGAACACCCCCAGCCTCTCCAACCTTTCTCCATAGCCGCAATTTTCCAGTCCTGGCAACAACCTTGTAAATCTCCTGCGTATCCTCTCTTTTGATCTCCTGCATGCCTTCCCATTGGCTGATTTCTTCCCTCTTCTCTTCAAGATGCTACCTTCTTGTTGGGGGCCTGTTAAACACTCACTGTGAATGTCACTCCCTCAGTGGAAGTGCTGGCTCATGGAATCACCCCTTGAATGGTTTCTCAGAAATAAAAACCCCTTCTTTTTAAGTCAAGAACATGCACCATATGAGAGAATGGAAGTTTCATTAACAAGCCCAGTTCCCCTGTGTTGGGCAGGAGTCACAGGTTGGAGCCTATCCATTTCACACACTCCAACCTTCCACCGTTGTCTGCTGGTGGATGCTCAATTCTCAACATTTCTCTTTCTAGAAACCACTTAAAAAAATGATTGGGACATGAGCGTTGCAAGCAAAGTCAACCTTTATAGCCTATCCCAAGTTGCCCTTGAGAGGGAGGTGGTGAGCTGCCTTCTTGAATGTGCTGCTGTCCTTCAGGGTGAAGGCACTCCCACAGTGCTGTTAGGGAGTTCCAGGATTTTGTCCCAGTTTCTATGAAGGCCAATGCATATGCAAGTTGGGATGATGTGCCGCTTGGCAAGAGGAACTTGGAGCTGATGTTGCTCCCTTGTGCCTGCTGCCCTTGTCTCAACTGCCCCCCTATGGCCACGTGACAGATCCAGCTGGTCACTCTGTCTTTGGTTGAAGGGGACTCATCCAACAGGTAGCATGTGACTGAAAATCCCACACCGGCAGGGTTGGCTGTGGTCTAACACAATGGCTGCTACTTACTGAGTCCTGAGTGTAAAGGCTGCGCTGGTAATTGAGGTAGGTAAGTTGAGGCCTTTAGTGATTTCTCGCCAAATCTTCTTATTGATAACTTCCACTAGTCCGCCCTTCTCTGTGACGAGCTTATACAACATGTACAAGTCTAACACTTGCTTTGCCATTATGGGAATCCGGTTCACTGGCGTTCCTGTAACACAAAAGAGGCAGAAGCGTTTCCATCAGGAATAATGTCTCCCCAATCCCTACCCTAGTCTGAACAGAGGGCATGTTTCTCTCTCACCTTGTTAGGAGGTGACAAGCTCCGGTTTTAACGGCATGAAGAATTAAGGAGGAAAGGAATGAAAGGGCTTCCACAGTTTTCAACAATGTTTATCTGCTCTCACTCTGTTATTTATTTATTTAGTGAAGGCAAATCCCCAAAGCCAAGTGGTAGCCTCCTCATTTGCTGAGTTTAAGGTTATTAGTCCACCACTTAGTCTCCATGTACAGCATTGTTTGTGTCTTTACATAAGGGGTTTGTACTGAGGCCCCAGTGGTGGGAGGTTGGCTGCACAGGGGCCTTGGCCTGACCTGAACCTGTTCTAAGGGCCACTGTCACCATGGCAGTTCAAAGCCTGTCATTCAACAGGTGGGGTCTGTCACAAGGAACCTGTTAGTTAGTGACTTCCCGTGTTGCCCATTCCTCGATCCAAAGGATTTCTGCGGGCAGATCTTGTTCAGGAAGGGCACCTCCGTGTGGGGCACTGAGCTGGAGGGCGGGCAGTAGATGGGTTGAACAGGTCATCATGGGGTCTCACTCCGTTAAGTAAACACGAACTCGGACTGGTTCTTAGAAAATGCTTTGACAATCAGCTTTAAGAATCAAAGGGGAAAATCACGTATGAAGCATTAGGAATATAAAAGGGGAAAGATGGGCATTCAGCCCTTTGAGCATACTCTGTCATTGAGCAAGATTATGGCTGACCAGTGCTTCAACTCCATTTTCCTGCCTTTGTTCCAAATCACTTGAAAGCCGACCTAACAAAATCTATCGATCTCAGTCTCGACTGACGGAGCATCTTTTATGTGAATAAGCTTTCCCTGATTTCAATCCTAAATGGCCTAACCTCTAATTTTAAGATTACCTCCCTGTGTTCTTAATTCCCCCACTGGAGGGAACAGTTTCACTGTATCTGCTTTATCGAACCCCTTTAATGTTTTTTACATCTCCATCAGGTCACCCCTCAATCTTCTATACTCAGGGAATACAAACCAAGTTTCTGAAAACTGACATCATAATTTAACCAACTACGTCGTATTTTAATTATTATATTTATAAAAAATTAAGAATGTGCAATGATTAATTGTTCAAATATTTCATGTTTGATTATGCGAGTTTGGTAACCGCTCAATCCTCACTGTGCTTGATTGGTTAAGCCTGGGTGTTGACTCAGAGCAAAGTAAACAGACACCACGGAAGCTACTAGAAGCTAGAACTGGGATAAGCACGAGTGCAGACATTGTGTGATTGCAAAGATATTTTAAAAACAGATAAAACCTGTTGCACATTTAGAATCTCGTGTCATCTCTGCATTGCTCTGAGGAAAATCAATCATTAAAATTCACAACAGAAAAGTCTGTTAACAGATACGATATAGTGAAACAGTGTCATCCACACAGAGATACAAGTACCACCCATTCCTCCTCATCCTCACGCTGTCGCCATGTTAAAATCAGGATTCAATCATTGCTAGCTTTTTTCTTGGGCCCTCATAGCTGCAGAACTCCTTATATCCCTTCTGCAGTCTTCCATCTCTCAGGCAATCATCACGCCTTTAATACTCAACTTTGACATCATCTCATCGTTGCTTCCTGACCCAACTCATCGACTTTCCTTGGCTTTGCTGGTGTTTTTTTTTGGGTTTCTGGTTTCAGTGAAAAACAAAGCCTGGAGCTCCAGTGAGAGCTGCCAATAAAACCAACTAAAATCTAGAACACCTCAGCAACACGGTGAAATAGTGCGGCGGCAAGTACTAAATACAAGGAGAAATGAAAAAGCTTGCATTTATACTAGCATCATTCACAACAGCTGGACATCCAAAAGCACCAATGGAGTATTGCAAAACTGTAGTCACGGTTTGTAATATTAGAAACGCAGTAGTCAATCTTCACACAGCAAGATTCCACAAACAATAATGAGATCATCTATTTTTCTAGGTTTTTCAGAGACAAACATTACCCAGTTCCCCAAGGAGAGCTTCACTGTTCTATTTCACAGTGACTCCACTGGATCTTTACCTCCAGCCTGAGGGGGCAGACTTGGTTTAATGTCAAATCCGAAAGATGCCACCAGCGACAGAGCAGCACTCCCTCGGTACTGCACTGGAGTCTCACAACCTTGGCTCTGTGCTCAAGCCACCTGGGGTGTGTCTAGAACTCACAAACTTCTGACTGGGAGACAAGCTTGTTTACCCAGTGAGCCACAGCTTCAAATCTGTAAAGTGCCCCTCAAACGCAGTTAATTGCATCAGGTCGTGGCACAGATCCTCACAGGTTAGAGGGCACTGCAGGATAACGATACCACTATGAAGAACTGGGCCAAGGAGTTGAGGCGTACGCCATTAAAATTGATTTTGATCACTAGCACCATGTTGCCTTCAGTCATTTCAGCCCATCCGCATCCAGCACTGGCTGAGACTCTGAGATGTTGAATTTTGCACAGCTTGCAAGGAGACCAAATCATTTTTCTCACACTTTGGCTCTTATTTTGCTCAGAGAGGAGGAAATAGCACCATCGGTGGCTCCATTTGGAGCTGCACTGTTCTCAGAGACAAACAGGCCCCATATTCAGCCTCTGGCGTTGGAGTGTTACAGTTCGCTCAGGGAGTCTGAGTTGCTGTGGCAACATGCACGTTGTAGTCTGGAGCTATGGATGGTGATGATAGAGGCCCCAACTTTCTTTCCATCACATGACTGACTGACCGGGAATCTCTTGGCACGTTACGAACGTACCTTCCTTAGCCTTCAAGTCCTGGGGTGAGACTTGAACCTGGAGACTTCTGCCTTAGAGGCAGGGTCGCTACCCACGGCGGCGCAAGACCACCCGCTCGACCCCCCTACTCAGCCCAAAAAATGCACTTGGGTGCCAGGCAGGGGACTCCAGCTCCCAGTCTTTGGACTCTGAAAGGAGCCGACAAGAGGGAATGGGAAAAATGTCTAGCTGGGCTGTGTACAGGGCTGTCTTCATCCTGCAACGACCTGCATTTATAAAGTGCCTTTAACGTATTAAAATGTCCCGAGGCGCAACACAGACGTAAAATCAGCCTACGTTTGAAACTGACCGAGCCACGTAAGGAGATATCAGGGCAGGTGGTCAAAAGTTTGGCCGAAGTTGCAGGTGTTGAGGAGCGTGTTAAAGGAGGAGAGAGAGAGAGGCGCGGAGAGGGTTAGGGACGGAAGTCTTGAACTTGGGGCCCATGAAGCTGAAAGCACGGCTGTCAACGGCGGACACTTAACCTGGGGATTTGCAGGAGACCAGCATTGGCGGAACAGAGAGATCCGGGCGGGTTGTGAGGCTGGAGGTCATGACAGAGATAGGGAACGGATAAGAAGGGGGCAGGGCAGGGACAGGAAAGCCACAGATTGATTTTTAAACAAAGAGGAGAGCATTAGACTTCCTCAGGGTTAGAAATCCCAGGGACATGAGCTGTGCAGTTGCTGCTGATTATTTTTGGACACACTACCAGCTTCAAAAAAATAAAGCAAATGGGTGGTGTTGGGCTCTCTAAACAGGTGTCGACAGGACACATCCTGCTCTGCGCTGTCCCACACTGCCTCCCCTTTAAACTCTGATCCTTCATTTTAATGTTTCTGAAGGTTGGAGATGCTCATTCACAACAGCTGCAAACACAGCTTGATTTTGAAAACTAAATCACTGCCGCTCTAAGAAAACGATAATTACTGTGAAATTAATAGCAGCAAAGTCTCAGTCAGTTCCAATGAGGAAGCTCATCTCTGACATGGTGGTTCATCTCAGACATCTTTGGACATGAAGATCGCAATCTGTGTTTGCCAGGATTATATTTCCACACACATCTCTCTCTCTCTCTCACTCTCTCTCTTTTCAAGAACGCAATAAAACTGTCATCGAAGTGGAACTATTGCAGGAGTCATACTGGTGGTGAAGCTTTTACATTAAAACCACACATAACTCGCATGCCAAACCAGGCTCCCTAATAGAACCACACATAACTAGCGCCCCAAACCAAGCTCCCTATTAATATCACACATAACTAGCGCCCCAAACCAAGCTCTCTATTAATACCACATATAACTAGCGCCCCAAACCAAGCTCTCTATTAATACCACATATAACTAGCGCCCCAGACCAGGCTATTAAAACTAAAGGGAACTGTCTGCCCATCAGGTGTGTTGCAGTAACTGCAGCCACGTCAGCTGTGAAGAGACAGAATGAGAAAACACAGGGAGAATAGGAGATGAGAAAATGTGAAAGTGGAAATGGAGATAAAAAGGAAAGCAGAGTGAAAAATTAAATTTAAACGAGGAGAGAAAAAGCAGAGAGGCCTCCCCAACGAATCACTCCCATCATGAAGAGAAGCTCAGAGAGAATTAATAAACTCTGAGGGAGATGAGCTGTTTTAACAGTTTATTTTTAGTTTTCCTCCTTTCTTTCCAAGAAGTGCGGACTCTGGCTGCTTCCACGGACAGAGCCAAGTGCCCAGTTTTTATGCTTAGGCCTGGACAGCGAGCGTGCCTCAGCTATTTGACTGCAGAAGGCATCACAGCTAAGCCTGTCCTTATCCACACATGCGCGAGCGCCCCCTGGGCCTTCTGATCTGGATAGTTCAGTAACACACGTAGAGATACATTTACCAGCACCTTTCAAAAAGGAATAAGGTTCTATCATAAAATGCCAGTTCGGCCTCAAGTGAAATATTGCGTCCAGTTCCGGGCGCCACACTTTAAGAAGGATGTGAAGGCATTAGAGAGAGTGCAGAAAAGATTCACAAGAATGGCTCCAGGGATCAGGAACTTCAGTTACGTGGATAGATTGGAGAAGTTTGGACTGTTATCCATGGGGAATAGAGAATTGAGGGGAAGGTTGATAGAGGTTTTCAAAACCATGAGGGGCCTGAACAGAGTAGATAGGGTGAAACTGTTCCCACTGGTGGGAGGATCGAGAACGAGAGGGGCACAGATTTAAGATGATTGGCAAAAGAAGCATTGGAGACATGAGGAGAAACTTTTGCACACAGCGAGTGGTTAGGATCTGGAATGCCCTGCCTGAGAGAGTGTGGGAGGCAGATTCAGTCGAGGCATTCGAGAAGGAATTGGATTATTACCTGAAAAGGAAGAATGTGCAGGGTTAAGGGGAGAAGGTGGGGGAACGGCACCGGGTGTATTGCTCATTCGGAGAGCCAGTACGGTCAACGACGGGCCAAATGGCCCCCTGGTTCTGTGACAATTCTGTGATTCTGGAATTGGATATACACGGAGTGGAGTGGTTCAAGGAGACGGCTCACCACCACCTTCTCAAGGGCAACCAGAGATGGGCAATAAATGCTGGCCCAGCCAGCAAAGCCTACATCCCGTGAATGAATTTTTAAAAATCTCATAAAGAACGGAAAGGGCTATGAGGAAAGTACAGTGAGACCAATTGGACAGCTCTTTCAATGAGCTAGCACAGGCATGATGGGCTAAATGGCCTCCTTCTGGGCTGTAAGGTTGTATGATTCTTCCCACTAAGCCACCTTCCACACTAGGAATGAACAAATAATGGCTGACAGGAAAAGGCCAACGGGATTGTCCAGCCTGTCCGGGTTGATTTGTGAGGCCTGCACTATGACCCACTCCCCACCAAAGCAGCACCATGTGATCCCCTGAGAGAGGCGACTAACTGGGTAAAGCCAGGGCCATTCTGGGGTTGGGATTGGGGTGGGGGGGAAATCTGGGAAATTCCTCTCCCGCACCAGCCCAACCTTAGTTCATTTGCTCTTGAAACCCTCATCCATTCCTTTGTTACCTCTACACTTGACCATTCCAACTCCTGGCCAGCCCCCCGTCTTCGGGCGTCCCACCTTCCATCCCCTATAAGCTTAAACTCGCCCAAAGTGCTGCGGCTGTGTCTAACCCCGCAACAAGTCCCGTTCGCCTGTCAGCCAAGAGCTCAACGAACGATCTCGGCTCCCGCTGTAACAACACCTTGTTTTTACCATTCTCTCCTCTGTTTTCAAATCCCTCCAACACCTCACCCTTCCCTGTCTCTGTAAACTCCTCCAGTCCTACGACTCTCCTCCAATTCCAGCCCCTTGAGCACCCCCCCTGGTTTTTAATCCTTCCCCCATTGGCGGCCGCACTTTCATCTGCTGAGGTCCCAGGCTCTAGAATTCCCTCCCTAAACTTCTCCTCCTCTCTCTCTCTCATCCTAAAAAGCGTTCCTCTTTGGTCAAACCTTTGGTCGCGCGGCCTAACACCTTCGTACGAGGCTCGGTGTCGCATTTTGTTTGATAATCGCTCCTTGGGACGCTTGACGGCACTAAGTAAACGCAGGTCGATCGAAACTAGTCCAGGGACAAGGTGGACGGGACCCGACCACGAGAATGTACTGGGCTGGTCGGGGAGTTCTCGCCATTCTCACAGCAGGTGCTGCCTCAGAGGACAGAGGCCACTGCCTGATATTAGGTGCATTTTCAGCGCAAGCGGCTTGTGACATTGGTTCTGTGGTGCGGGCACGTCACAGCCCTGAAAGTGAGGGAAGGGAGGGCAGAAAAATACAGAAGCAAGAAACCACGAGTTACGGCATATTAACTGTACAATTCAGAGTTGCCTGGATCAATACACAATGGCCTAGGATCACACTGAGTTTAACACTGCAACTCAAACTGCCCTTATTAAATTTCTTGATTTATAGACCTCACATACATCAGGACTTCACATTTAATCACAAAGTGTAGCTAATGATCATTTTCCTCATTAACTGAAGAGATGTCGCACAGAACTCTCGTGACCTCACAGGTTACAGTGCTCTCGAATCCCAATTATCAATGAAACATGGCAGTTCATTGCTTTAACAAACTCCCAGCTCTTGGTTTAAAAAGCAGTTGGAGAACTTTAGGCTAGGAGAGGTAGCCAAGTCCCTAGTCAGCACAGACTGCCAGCCAGAATCTATAATCTTCAGATTTTCGATGCTTGCCCTGCCTTTAGCTCTGGTTTAATATGGCTACATCAGCACACTGGTGGAATAGATTGATTCAGGTGAAGTGTCTCGATCTGTAATAAACCACTGCTGCCCATACCCTAACTTGTATCAGGGCCTGCTCACCCTATACTCATTCACCTACATTGGTTCCTGGTCTAGCAACATAGCAACTTAAAAATTCTCAGCCTTGTTTTCAAATCCCTCCATGGTCTCACCCCACCCCCCAATCTCCATAACTTCCTCCATGCCCTCCGAGATCTCGGAACACCTCCAATTCTGGCCTCCCGGGTTTCCATTACTCCAACATTCGTGGCCGTGCCTTCAGCTGTCTGGGTCCTCAGCTCTAGAATTCCATTCTTAAACCTCGCTGCCTCTCCCTCTTTCCTCCTTCAATATGCTCATCAAAACCATAAGATTGTAAGAAATAGGAGCAGGAGTAGCCCATTCGGCCCATCGAGCCTGGTCCTCTATCCAATAAGACCATGGCTAATCTGATTCTGGCCTTAACGTCGCTTTCCTGCCCGTCTCCCATAACGCTTAACTCCCATGTCAATCAAAAAATCTGTCTAATTCAGCCTTGAATATATTCAATGATCTAGCCTCTACTGCGCTCAGTAAAACATTTGGTCGCCCATCCTAGTGCCTTCTTTTGTGGCTCAAGTGTCACACTTTGTTCAATAAGTCTTCCATGACGTGTCTTGGGACATATTTGTTTGTTAAAGGTGCTATATAAATGAATGTTGTTGTTGTATTTGAGCGTCCCAGTTTGTATGAAAAGGATCTTGTTCGATGCTGGTCTGTACGCAGAGGTGAGCTTTGACTGGCCACTGCCACTGTGGCCTACATGATCAAACATCAGGCCAAACCCCACTGCTCCTGGTGGTACAGGAAGACCAGCTATTTGTCAGCTGTGGCTCAGTGGATAGCCGTCTTGCCTCTGGACCCAGAAGGTTGCAGGTTCAAGTCCCACCTCAGGATAGGAGCACAAAATTCCAGGCTGATGGCTCCAGTGCGGTGCTGAGGGAGTGCTGCACTGTGGAAGGTGCTACGTCCAGATTAGATGTAAAATCGTGGGGCCACATCCTTTCTCTCAGGTAGATGCAGAAGACCCTGTGTGAAGAGCAGCAGAGCTCTGTCTGCTGTCCTCGGCAAATGCTTAAGCCTCAACCAACGTGTTGTCGTGTTGCGCGCGGCTGTGCCATCATACCATGGGCACCTCACCTCACCAAAGGTGACCGGCAAGAGGTCATCTCAGGTCGTCAACGGTCAAGTACATGCATTAGGCCATAAGACATAGGAGCAGAAATTAGGCCCATTCGGCCCATGGAGTCTGCTCCGCCATTCAATCAGGGCTGATAATTTTCTCAACCCCATTCTCCCACCTTTCTCCATTAGAACATTAGGTGAGATGGGATCGCACTGTGCGGTGGCAGGGCCCATCCGTATTCTCATCGTGCGCGGTGGGCAGCCAATGGGAAATGATGCGCCCACAAAAAAAAGTGCCCGTGACCTACGCCCCTTGCGTAAGTCACCGCAAAGTAAGTATAAAAATTAGTCCGGCGGTGTAAAAAAATTTGTCAACAGATTTGCGGTTTAGATGTACTTGGAAGGGAGGAAATTTAATTATGCTCGGTCTCGGAGCACACTTCCAATGGTTTATATTAGCCAGGCTGCTTTGTCATGTTGAAAATGTTGATTGAATTTACAGAGATTGAATGGAAAGTAATAGGCCTGTCAGGCAGAGCTGTTGCAAATGTTGAATCAGGGACAAATCCCTCAGCCTTTCGCAGCTGATAAACATCTGTGCTGCCACATGCGAGGAGGCAGGAAGTGATTGAAAACTCTGGAGCGACCTACCGCAGGAATGGTGAAAGGAGCCTCCCTATTAAACAGGGCGACCCCTTGGCTGAGCGCGGGAGCCCGTCGCCGTGGACAACCGTGGTCCAGGCAGGGCAACGGGCGTCGTAAACATGGGCAAAGGGGGCAGAAAAATAAAATCCAGGAATTCACTTGGTTAAAATGGAACTTGACCTATTCAGCGAGTCAAAGGCCCTTTCTATATTGCAATAAGTTAAGACGTATTAAAAAAAAATTAGCACAGGGCACATTTGGGCCTGAAAACTGAAACTAGGTAAGGGCCCCAATGTGCATAAGAAACATTCCCATTTTCATAGCACTGTCCTAGTTAACCCTTGCCTCACCCCCAACTCCCAAGAAAAGATTTGAGCCTGCGAGCTAATGATAATTATTAATGCTTTTCCCACGCGCTGTGATCGGAACTTGAACCCCATTCTTTTTTTCAGGTCTCCATGGTGACATTCTGAGGGGACTGAGATGCTGGGAGGATGTTTCCTCTTGTGGGAGAATCTAGAACTGGGGTGGGGGAGGGCATAGTTTAAAAATAAGGGGTCTCCCATTTCAGACGGAGAGGAGGAGGAATTTCCTCTCTCCGAGGGTCATTAGTGTTTGGAATTCCCTGCCCCAGCGAGCAGCGGAGGCTGGGCCATTGAATATATTAAAGGTTGGGTTAGACGGGGTTTTTGGTTGACCAGGGTGGAATTTTATGCCGGCGGGATTTTATCGGTCCCGCCAAAATCCATGGACTTTTGAACAGCTCGCCGCATTTACAGCCCCGCCCCCTGCTGTGGACAGGGCTGTAACATTCCCCCCAAGGGCTGGGGGCCAGGCAGGGAAGTAGAATTAAGACCCCAGTCGGATCAGCCATGAATGGCGTCGCTGAACGACAGAGCAGCTTCGAGGGCCGAGTGGTCCACTCCACCTCCTCCTGTATCTCAGGTTCTCATGTGACTGTTTGAGGAAGTGATTAAATCGGTAGATTTCCTGTGGCGTTTTTCGTCCTGGGTCCAGGTCTTGGGTGGAGTTTCTTTAGGGTTTGTTTGGTACCCTAAGAATGCTACTACAGGCTGTTATTTGAAAGGAAGGTTCTTGTTCACTTGCAGCTTTATAGGAACATCTCAGCATTACACACTAGAATCGACTTCTGCTTTCATCCAGATCTCGGTTACTTAACCGTGTGACATTGCACCACAGTTACATCAGTATCGGGTGCCCCTGATGTTAACCCTTTACCCTACGGTGCTGTTCATGGTGACTGGGGAGTAACTGTCCGATTTCGGGTGAGCTCTAGGGCGGGGTTTTCCGCGCCCGCCCGCCGCTGGGATCTTCCGGTCTCGCCGCTGGGGTGCCACCTCGCCCCGGGGCAGGTCCCACCCACAACAGGGCCGGAAAATCCCGGCCGTTGTGTGAGGTTTACACTCGGGCATTTACAGGCCTGACTGAAAATTGCATCGATGTTACTGGGGCGGCTGAGGTGGGTCGACTGACTTCCAACAGCTGGGGGCCACCCATTTGCCAACCGGAAATCAATGGCTGACCAGCTGACCATCAACCCCTTACTTCTGCCCCAAAATTGGACCATTATCCTTGGTTCACCACGAACAATGCCTCAGGAGGTCCACCGTCGGAGAACGCAAGAAAGGGGAGCAGGTGTAGACCTTGGGCCTGCTTCACCATTCAACACGATCATGGCTGATCTTCCTCAACTCCACTTTCCCACCCTATCCCTCGATTCCCCCGACAGACCAAAAAATCTGCCCATCCCAGCCTTAACTGTCTCAGCTTTCTTCACGTAATCATCACAGAAACATGAAAAGTTCAGAGTGTGACCTTGTAGGCAAGTCATTAAGAACGATTATCTTGATGGGGAGGCTCTAGTCTTTTCTTGAAGAAGGATCTATGTACAAGGGTTAAATAGGACAAGAGAGTATGCTAATGCCAGGATTGTCGTGATAAATGTCACTCTATCTGTTGGATAACACACTCTCTAAAATAAACACATAATTACTATTTTCCTTTACATTGAGCTGCTTTCCGGGTTTTCGTCCTCCTCTCCTGAGGGAGCTGACTCAGGGCAGCGTGTTACTGAGTGGGTGCCTTTGGGAGTCAACGCGTATTTACATAATGCTCACCGTGGAGGTGAATACTGCTGCGCAAGAGCAGAAAGATGAGAATCGCTCCACGGCCTCACCCCTACATCTCTCTGTAGTCTCCAACAACCCTCTGAGATATCCGCACTCCTCCGAATTTTGGCCTCTTGTGCATTTCCAGTTATAATTGCTCCACCAGTGGTAGCTGCGCCTTCGTTGGCCCGGGCTCCTAAGCGCTGGAGTTCCCTCCCTACAACTCTTCCTCTCAATGGCAGCTGACTGACCTCTTACAGAAAATCTGTGGATATCAAGTCACGATTGGGGTGGGGTGGGGAAGGGTGATTTCAACAAGACCAACAACCTATATTTATATAGCGCCTTTAACATAATGAAAGGTCCCAAGGTACTTCGCAAGAGCATGATAAATCAAAATATTCCACTGCGTCACATGAGGAGCTATTACATCAGATAACAAAAGCTTGGTCAAAGGGATAGGTTTTAAACAGTGTCTTGAAGAAAAAGCTTGAGGTAGAGAGGCAGAGAGGTGTAGGGAGGGAATTCCAGAGCTCAGGGCCCAAGCAACTGAAGGCACGGCCACCAATGATGGAACAGTCAAAAATCAGGGGTAAGCAAGGGGCCAGAATTAGATATTCAAGTTGGGGCTGTGACATCCTCTGCATTCTTATGGCCTGCCAACAACAACTTGCATTTATATAACCCCTCTGACACAATTAGAAACATTCCCAGAGCGCTTCAAAGGAGACATTATCAGACAAAAATTGATACCGAGCCACATAGAGAGACATTAGGACAGGGGCTTGGTCAGAGGAGATGGTTTTAGGGAGCATCTTAAAGCAGAGGAAAGGAGACATTCGCTATCTAACTTACAGATGACGAATAGACAAGCGAGGGGGATACTAAATGGATGCTGACAGCTGCGGACCTGTACAGTAGCAATCCTCAAGCTGTGGGGTGGAGGGGAGAGATGGCAAAGACGAATGAGGCAAAGATAAAGTGCGGAAACTGGAGTGGGGAAGTTGAAAAAAAAACTGAAGCAGTTTCAAAACAAAAAAGGAAGAAAGTCCAATAATGTGCCTTTTATTTTAAAAACAGGCAGAAAAAGCGCTGTCCAGGAGCCTGAAGATCTGAGAGTGGTCTCAGTTAACACCAGTGATTTGAGCTTTTCACTGCTGTTTTCACATCCTGTCACCTCCATGATGAATGATTGTCATTTGGCACATCATGATTAATGATGCTGTGGGTCGTAGGGCAGAATTCCAGAGGGGAAAGGTTGTAGACCTTTCAGCCAAGCCCAGCTTGAGTTCCAAGATAGGACCTCCCAATACCAAATGAGCTGTCCAATCCCCTTCCAGCCTTTTTTTTTGAAACGGTCAGGAATAATTTATCCAGCACGCCAAATTGCAAAGGGCTCTTTTTTCTCTCCCTCCGCTCCCACCCCCCACAACCTCCCTTCATCTGATAAGAAATCAAAGCCGTCCACACTGGCACCAATTTCCATGGGCTTCTTGTGGCTGAGAGGTGCTGGCTTGGGGCTGTGTGTAATCTAATACAGGTACACACTAATAACCCCCCTCCTTCAAAGGGGAAAATCAAACTCAGATGGCCCTGTTTAACACTTTGTAATGCTGCTGGACTTGGGAGCCCATTCATCAGCGACAATATCAGGGACACAGTGTTCCTTTTATTGGACTCATTTTGCCCTTCTTTTGAGAGAAAGAGAGAGAGGGAGAGAGAGAGAGAGAATAAATCCTTTTGCACAAAACCAAGGCGAGACTTTAAAAATAAAATGGTGTTTGCTAGAGCTTGGGGTATCTGATCACTCACATTCAGCCTCTTTAAAACATCTATAAAGGTGAAATCATTTTTCATGAAGGGTTCAACATACAAACAGCAACCAAACAACTTCATATTTGTGCTCAGTTGTCCTGTGACGCCTCCTCTCGAGTCTGATGAGGGGATTTTGGGTCATTCCAACAACTACAATTTGCTTTCACGTAGCCTCCTTAATGTAGTGAAGTATTCCGAGGCACTGACTCCAAGCTGAATAAGGAGGTATCAGGGTAGGTGGGGCTGGAGACTTTGTCAAAGAGGTATAGAGATGAAGAGGTTGAGGGAGGGAATTCCAGAGATTAGGGCTCAGGCAGTTGACGGAACGGCCACCAATGGTGGAGTGATGGAAATCGGGGATACGCCAGAGGCCAGAATTGGAGAAACGTGAGAAGATCTTGTTGAAGAATCCTTGGCCAAGGCTCACACGTTAAGAAAGGCCACTTGGGGTAGAGTGCTCAAACGGCAGGCATCCCAGCAGTAGTCAGCTTCTTCAGGGAAGGAGACAAACGAAGACAGTTGTGGTGAACAGATCTCAATAGTATGAAGTTTAGAAGTCGGAACGTTTGTCTTTTATTTGAAGAGGAAGGAGTGGAACGAGGGAATTCCAAGATTAGATTATGGAGAAAGGCTGAGGAGATTCTAGAGTTTGGGTTGGGGCTGCGAAGGCTGGTCAGTGAGTTCACACTGCCGCAGAACCACCAGCCACACGTTACGAGTAATCATGGGAGAATTGTCCACCCAACCTGGCCCATCTCAGAATAAAGTAGAGGTTGGCCCATCCTGATTTCCCAACCAAGAAAAAAGTCCACAAGCTACTGAATGTGGACAATGAGCCAAGCAATAGAGGACACAAGTGTTAAACTCAGTGTTGGTACAAGGTTTATCCTCCTCATGGTACAGCGGGTAACATGGTCCAACGCCCAAAGATGGCAGCTGATTTGAGGTCAATTGATATCTTTAGGAACAAACCGGATTAATATCTGCTGAGCTGGGATTTTGAGGATTACAGGGTTTATTGAGTATTTGAAGGGGGGGGCAGGGGGAATGAACATATGTTTAAATTCCCTGATCTCCCACTCCCAGTAGCAAGTCACGTTCAAAGGGAGCATGCATCCGGGTGCCTGCACCATCCCTTGTCTGACCTGTGTTTCTGTTGAGTGTGGGACTGGTGGATATTAATGCTTCTGAAATAGTGGTGGCAGGGGTGCACCGACTCTGCAGGCGTACGGTTTGATTTGCTGAATGGACGTTCCTCATCCATGTCTTTGTTACCTCCAAACTTAATTGTTCTCATGCACCCCAGGCCTGCCTCCCACATCCTGGTCTGTGTAAACTTGATGCCCGGACGCATGCTCCCTTTGAACTTGCCACCCAAAGCTCTGCTACCCCTTTCCGAACTGACACCAAACCCTGTTCGCCTCTCACCCCTGTGCTTGCTGACCTGCTTTGCCTCCCAGTTAAGCAACACCTCAATTTTGGAATTCTCTTCCTTGTTTTCAAATCATTCCTTATCTCTGTAACTTCCTCCAGCCCCACAACCTTCTGGGATTTCTGTGTTCCTCCAATTCGGGCCTCTCGAACACCCTGATTTTAATTTCTCCAACACTGGTGGCCCTGTCTTCAGCTGCATAGGTGATAAGTTCTGGGATCCCATTCCTCCCCCTACCCGCCCCTCCCACCCCTTACAAAACCTCTCAGCCCCTCTGTCTCTCTTTCCTTCTTTACAATACTTCTTAAAACCTGCCTCCTTGAATAAACTTTTGGTTACATGACTTATGTGGCTCAGTGTCAAATTTTGTTTTAATAACGTCACTGTTAACCAGCTTGAGATGCTTCATTATGTCAACGGTGCTAAGCAAACGCAAGTTGTTATTGTACTTTAGGAGATCGATGCTGCAGGGCCAGATCTTTTGTGTGCAGACATTTCTTGTTAATTTTCACATTGTAGTGTTTAATGATCAAATGCTAACCCAAAGCCAGTAGCTGAAAAGGCCATTATACTGAGCAACAAGTTAAACTCGCAATTAATCAGATGGTCTGACAGTTTGATTTGAAGGTTAGAATTTCCATTATTTGTTAACATCATCAATAAGTGCCCCGTGAAGCTGGATAATCAATCTAGTGATAGCTGGGGGCAGAACGTGATGTTTGGGGAGGCTTTAGTCTGCTTCTCGAATAACCTACTACTGGCCGTAGTGACAGGTCGAATACAACCACTTCCGAAGCAAACAAGAGAAAGTACTGAA
Source organism: Cetorhinus maximus (assembly GCF_964194155.1). Taxonomy (NCBI): domain Eukaryota; kingdom Metazoa; phylum Chordata; class Chondrichthyes; order Lamniformes; family Cetorhinidae; genus Cetorhinus; species Cetorhinus maximus. The sequence continues at coordinate 3,033,961 of NC_135908.1, forward strand.
AAGGCTCCTGTGATATTACTGAGAGTGCAGAAAATCCTGTTCAGATACTGGCGCTTGACAGGCAATTTTTCCATTAAAACTAAAGTGTGAGCTTCCAAGAAAACTAAGTCCATTAACCGGCACCCACTGTTTACTCCACAGACGCTGGCTCCCTAACCCCAGTGCCAGATCTCCTGACTTAGTGCTTAGTGAATTCGAGACTGATGGAGCAGGGTTCACTGTTGTAAATACTGAGAGCCCGCTCGGGTTGGCTGGACGCTGAGCTGAGCTGAGCGTGCTTCCAGCGAAAGAGCAACTTTGAAAGAAAGAAAAGCTCGCGTTTATATAAGCGCCTTTCACGCCCTCAGGATTTCCCAAAGCTCTGTACAGCCAATGAAGTACTTTTGAAATGCAGTCACTGTTGTAATGTAGGAGATGTGGCAGCCAATTTGCACATGGTAAGTTCCCACCAGCAGCAATGCGATAGTGACCAGATAATATATATTTTTTGTGATGTTGATTGAGGGATAAGTATTGAGCTGCGATTGCTGCCCACACCATGCATGTACAGTTGTAATGTTCTACTCTGTGATGCCACAGTGAACCTAATCGCTCGTTGACATAGCTAAAAAATCATTTTCTTAGAAATATTTTGGCAAAGCTTGTTTAGAAGATCATTTGAACCATCACATCTGCCACATCCCTATGACGCTTGAATTACGAAGGCTATCTTTTAATATCTTTTATCTTAGCGTTTAACTGATATCTTCGTTTTAGTTTGGTCTAGCCCGATCGCTGCGGAGAAACGAAGAGCGCTCGGGTGATCCGCTCATCCGGATATTACATCCTAACCTCAGATCAGTGTCCCGAGTATAAGGCGAATCCTGATCCTATTTCTCTCCCATATCAAAATTTCACACAGCAAAATAAAAGTTTTTAACCAGGACTGCAGATCAGAATCAGCCCTGTCATTAAGGTCACAAAACAAAAACAGAAATACCTGGAAAAACTCAGCAGGTCTGGCAGCATCGGCGGAGGAGAGCACAGTTGACGTTTCGAGTCCTCATGACCCTTCAACAGAACTGTTTGCTTTTATCTCTGTAATTAAGGTCGCAGGCCGCAGTTATATAAATCCGTACACCGGGGGGGCCAGTGTCACTGGTTTTCTGTGCATGTGCGGACCAACGCACCTACACAGAAATGTTTCAGCGGCCTTCACTGTGGCCATCTTGTGTTGGCGGGAGGCTCAGTGTAAATATTGGCCAGGACGCCAGGGATAACTCCCCTGCCCTCCTTCCAGTGCCGTGGGATCTTTTACATTGAGCTGAGGTGGCAGACGAGGCCCTTGGTTTAACACCTCACCGAAAGATGGCACCTCTGCCCATGCAGCACTCCCTCTGGCGTGCGGAAGGAGGAGAAATTAAAGTGGCAATATCCTCACTGTTAATAATCACCGTGCACCCTTTAAAAGCCCTGCGCAATGCCTCAGCTTGGTACAAAATAACACGGAGTCTAGGAGGAGGCTCCCCCACAATGACCCCGAAAATGCTGTTTGTCGATGGCCTCGCCCCTCCCTGTCTCTGTCGCCTCCTCCAGCCCTACAACTCTCCGAGGTCCCTCCGCTTCTGTAATTCTGGCCTGTTGAGCATCCCCAGTTTAAATTGCACCACCACCCCTGGTGGCCGTGCCTTCAGCTGCCTGGGCCCTAAGTTCTGAAATTCCCTCCCTCAAACTCTCCACCTCTCTCCTCCTTCAAGTTGCTTCTTAAAAAACCTCTCTCTCTCTCTGATCAAGTTTTTGGCTGCCTGTCCTAATATCTCCTTGTGCGGCTCAGCGTCAAATTCTTTACAATTCCAACCCTGTGGAAACACCTGGGAACATTTTACTACACGTGGCGTAAACGCAAGTTACTGTCCTTCTTGTGGATTTTTAAATCGCGTTTACGTTGCTGCATCAAAGACTGCTGGACGTGATCTGGTTGGCGATCACCTGAGCCAGCTTCATATGGGATCCAGCACATCAATCCACCGAATTAAGTTAACAAACGCTTGCATTGCTATAACCGCTTATCAAGATGAAAAGTTTCTAAGAGTTTCACAAAATGAATTTGGCTTCTGAATGTTGTTGTGCGGACGAGTTATCTTTAAAGGAGCATCACAATAACGTCAGAGAAATGCCGCTTCCGATTAAATATTAACACTAGCTTATCATGCTGATAACCATCCAGTTCGGGTGACAACACAGCTCAGCATCCTACGAAGATACAAATGACAAGCATCCCTCAATTAAACTGTCCACCGCCTTGAACTTTGACCCAGGCCGAATACAAATCCATTCCCTGTTGCAACAAGAGCGTTTGCAATCGATAGGCTTCATTAGTACAGAATAGATGCAAAATACAGTGGATGGCAGGCATCGAGTTAGAGGCTCTAATTGTTTGGGACTGTTCCAGAGAAGCCACAGTGGCACTCTCCCTCTGAGCCAGGAGGTTGTGAGTTCAAGTCCCACTTCAGAGGCTTGAGCACAGAATCCACGCTGAGGCCCAGTGCAGTGCTGAGGGAGTACTGCATTGTCGGAGGTGCCGCCTTCTGGATGAGACCTCCATCCGAGGCCCCGTCTGCCCCTCAGCAAAAGAAGCAAAGAAAGGCTTAATTTACCTAGCGCCTTTCACCACCAGTAGATGTCTCAAAACTTTACAACCAGTGAAGGACATTTTGAAGTGCTGACACTGTTGGAATGTAGGAAATATGGCAGCCAAATGGGCACACAGCAAGATCCCACAAACAGCAATGTGATAATAACCAGATAATCTGTTTTCGTGATGCTGATTGAGGTATAAATATCGGCCAGGACGCCAGGGAAGAATCCCCTGCCCTTCTTCACAATAGTGCCATGGGATCTTTTACGTCTACCTGAGGGGTCAGAAGGGACACACAGTTTAGCAGCTCATCTGAAAGATGGCACCTCTAACAGTGCAGCATTCAATCAGTACTGCACTTGGAGCGTCAGCTTTGATTTTTGCGTTCGAGTCCTGGAGCGGGACTTGAACCCAGAACCTTGTGACTCAGAGGCAAGAGTGCAGCCAACTGGGCCACAGCTGACAGGTGGACGTGAAATATCCCATGGCACTATTCCGATGAAGACCAAGGGAGTTCTCCCCCTGTGTCCTGGGCCAATGCTTAACCCACAACCGGCATCATTAAAAAAACAGATTGCCTGATCATGTCATTACCTCCTTAAAATAAAAGCAAAATGCTGCAGATGCTGGGAATCTGAAATATAAACAGCAAGTGCTGGAAAAACTCAGCAGGTCTGGCAGTGTCCGTGGAGGGATGAACAGAGTCAACATTTGAATTCCAATACGACTCTTCTCCCATTCCCTCCGCAGACCTGCTGAGTATTTCCAACACCTTCTGTTTTTATATCACGACCTCCTTGCTGTTTGTGGGAGCTTGCTGTGCGCAATTGGTCGCCCACAGTACAGGAGCGGTTACACTCCAAAAAATTTGTTGCAAAGCACTCTGGGTCGTCCTGAAAGCGCCTAGTTGAATAAGGGCAGGGGGCAGATGAAAGATAATGCTAAGTTGACCTGGGGGGTAGCGGGGAGAGGCAGTGTCATATTGAACTCCCCACGTCACACTCCACTTGAGCATGGCTCCTTATGGGAAGGGCAGGATGGCCAAATTTACCTTTAAAAGGCTTCTTTGGTACGATGATTACCCCCTTAAATATTATAACCACGAATGTCCTCATTAGAAGGAGAAGCAGTCACCATTAAATCCCTTCACTTTTCCAAATCACACATGACATGTCCAGGAAGCCCCTTCTCCAGACTTGGTTCAGACGTAAATAACCCTCACTGGGATCACGGAATATCATTAGAAGTGCAGAGGGGGAGATCAAAGTCCTTTGTCCCTGTGGTATCCTCTCTTTGCGCTGTGTATTGTCCAGATTATAACAGAGGAAGTGTGATAGAGTGAAGCACTGTTTTCGTTTCAGTGGGAGATCTCCTCTGCTCTCCCCTCCAACACAGACGCCGGGAAATTAAAACGGGAACGTACAGCGAAACCCGAGAATTCCCGAAACACCAAACCGCTTGGTAATTACTTTGAACAGGAGTCATCCTGACAGTGTCAAAATAAATCAGGGTTAGTCGGGTTCCCTGAATATTTAGTCATTGGCTCCCAAGTAGGCTCTTGTGATGGTCACCCAGTGTTAGTGGGAAAATGAGATAGAATCCATTCCAAATGGAAGAGATTTGGGCGCCATCAAACACGTAGGGGGCAACAAGCCATATATCGGAAGTCTTGCAACACCCAACCGATGTGGCAGAAGGAAAGAATTTCATCTTATAATGTGGAACTCACTGCCTGAGCTTCCATTGTAACTTTTCAAAAGGGTATCGGGTATATACATTGAAAAGGAGGGGAAAAGAATTCCAGGGAAAGACCAGGGGAGTGACACTAATTGGATTGCTCTTTCAAAAGGCCAGCACAGGCATGAAGGGCCAAGTGGCCTCCTTCTGTGCTCTACCTTTCAATGATTTTGAGTTGCATCTGTATAGTGCTTTTTTGCAGCCTCAGGATGTCCCCAAGTGCTTCACAGCCAATGAAGTACCTTTTGAAGTACAGTCACTGTTGTATTGTAGGAAAGGCAGCAGCCAATTTGCACAAAGTAAGATCCCACACACAGCATTGTGATAATGGCCAGATAATCTGCTTTTGCTTGGATTGGTTGAGGGGCAAATAGTGCCCTGGGCATCAGGGTGGAATCCCCTGCCCTTCTTCAAAATCATGCCATGCGATGCTGGGAGGTTAGACAGGACCTCATCTGAAAGGTGGCACCACTAGCGGTGCAGCCCTGGCTCAGTGCCACTTTAGAGGTATCAGCCTGGACTGTGTGCTCACTTCTTTGGACTGGGGGCTTTAACATTATGACCACCAACACTTAAGGAAAACGTGCACTCATTGGCTCATCTGTGATGCCTTTGACAGTCAAACAGCGAAGCAATACTTACAAATGAAAAACGCCTATTCAGGAAAGGCACCAGAGGCATAACCCCTGCCTGCAGAGTCAAGCCTATCTGGAGAAAGGAATATATAAATTCTGTGCAGGGGGAGGGGGACTTGGTGAAATTACAATCACTAGGGAAGCGGTGCTGAGCAAACTGATGGAGCTACGGAGACTGACAAGTCTCCGGGTCCGGGTGGACTTCACCCGAGGATCTTAAAAGAGGTGGCTAATGAATAGATGCGTTGGAGTTAATTTTTCAAAATTCGCCAGAAAGGTTCTAGAAATTCTAGAAAGGTTCCATTAGACTGGAAAGTAGCAAACATAACCCCTCTATTTAAGAAGGGAGGGAAGTAGAAAACAGGAATCTACATTCATGCCACACAAGTGTCAGGCAATGACCATGTCCAACAGGAGAGAATCCAACTATTGTCCCTTGACTTTCCGTGGCATTACCACCACTGAATCCCCACTATCAACATCCTGGGGGTTACCATTGACCAAAAACTGAACTGGACTAGCCATACAAATGCTGTGGCTACAAGAGCAAATCAGAGGCTAGGAATCGTGCAACGAGTAACTCATCTCCTGACTCCCCAAAGCCTGTCCACCATCTACAAGGCACAAGTCAGGAGTGTGATGGAATACCTCCCAATTGCCTGGATGAGTGCAGCTCCCACAACACTCAAGAAGCTTGACACCATCCAGGACAAAGCAGCCCGCTTGATTGGCACCACATCCACAAACATTCACTCCTTCCACACCGACGCACAGTAGCAGCAGTGTGTACCATCTACAAGATGCACTGCAGGAATTCACCAAGGCTCCTTTGACAGCACCTTCTTAACCCACAACCACTACCATCTAGAAGGACAAGGGCAGCAGGTAGATGGGAACACCACCACCTGGAAGCTTCCCTTCAAGTCTCTCACCATCCTGACTTGGAAATATATCACCGATCCTTTATTGTCACTGGGTCAAAATCCAGGAACTCCTTTCCTAAAAGCACTGTGGGTG